>NW_027077692.1:0-257000 GCF_963924675.1 Phocoena phocoena | reverse complement strand
CACCCAGAGCTGGTTGAGACATAAGGCTGGACACTTCAGGCTGATAACATTGGTGAGTTTCGGTGAGCAAATGCAGACCCTTTGAAGTCATACTGCATGGTACCCATTCCATGGGTCCCAACTCTCCAGGTTCAAGGGATTCTTCCTCCAGCTAAAACATGCATGGGAAACCCGGAGTATCGTCCACCATGTGATTGGGAAACGATTTAAAATGCATCTCAGTTTTCGTATCCTGGTCCTCGGGTTCACCATTCCAGATGCTTTACTAACACTCTCCCCGCTTGGAGAGTCAGTGCCTTTAACCTCCTCTTTGGCACAGCTTGCAATTTCTGTGCAAGATGAACAGGAATAGGGAGAACCAATGAGAGACTAGCTGTAGGTGTCTGCACGGGCAAATGTAACGCTCATTTCCCACCAGGAAGAGGAATTAACCAAAGGCTCAGCGTGCCCTGCTGGAAACAGATTAGTGCCTGAATCAATCCTGCGGTTTTGTGCCCAGCTCACAAGAAAGCGAGTTGAAGAAAGGAGCTCAGGGGCACTGTAATTCACAAACCTGCAGAGTTATAAATGACAGCTATCTTCCAAAAGTATATTGAAGTAAGCCTGCGAAGGGGACTTGAAAGCGGGGCAGAATTTCAGGAAAACGATTGCAAGGGGGTAGACTGGAATTGCCCTGAAAGCATAGGAAAAGAGGCACAACGTCGACAATGATGCACTTGGCCAAAAAGGGCGTATGTGTTTTTTCCTGAATATATACAGGAAAAAACGCATACGCCCTTTTTGGCCAACCAAGCAAGCCTGTAAAGGAAATCTGCACTACAATGAAATCTCACTGCCCCCCGGGCAAAAGGGCCATCTGAAAAAAGTGTAAAATCCAGAAAGGTAGGACAGGATATGGAGAACAGGGAGCCTTGTTATGCTGATTGGCAGGATGTAAATTGTGAACAGCCACCCTGGAGAAGTGTATGGTGTTTCCTGAAAAACGTAAGAAATAAAGCAACACAGCCTATGGCAATTGCACTTATGGTCCTATTGCTTAGGGAAATTAAAATCAAAAACAGAGAGCCACCCCAAAGTTTGGGACGGCTGTGTTCCCAAGAAGCTCGTCTACAGTACCAGGTAAATATCCCAGAAAGCAAAAAATGGATAAAGAAGTTGTGGCACATACGTGCAATGCAATATCACTCAGCAATGAAATCTGTGTCATCAGGCCCGTAGCGGCATAGTGAGTGGATGCAGGTACGGTGATTCTACGTGAACTACGTCACACAGAAAAAGAAACATCATAAGATATCAGCAATACACGGAATGTAAACTTGACTACACATGAACTGAATTACAATACAGAACAGGGTCTCAAATTTAGAAAACCAACTACTGCTTGCTTATGGGGAAAGGTGCGTTGGGGTGCTGCATAAAACCAGAGACTGAATTTAGCACAGATAACTTTCCATAAGCCAAATATGTAATAGACAAGACCTACTCCTTGCTCAACGAAATGGACTCAACACCACATATTCAACGCCTAGGAATATACCTGACTAGGAAGAATCTTAAAACCCATGGATATATATGTCTCCGTAAGAGAATCAAGCGTGTGTACAGCGGCCGAAACGCAGCAGTGAAAATCCGATAAATCCCATTATCCAAATAAATTTCGAAACCAAAACACAAAGACAGTGAAATAGGGAGCAATTCTTAAATAATTCACTCAGGGCATGTGATGCAACCGTGATTGACCACATCTACACCCAGAGCTGGTTGAGACATAAGGCTGGACACTTCAGGCTGATAACATTGGTGAGTTTCGGTGAGCAAATGCAGACCCTTTGAAGTCATACTGCATGGTACCCATTCCATGGGTCCCAACTCTCCAGGTTCAAGGGATTCTTCCTCCAGCTAAAACATGCATGGGAAACCCAGAGTATCGTCCACCATGTGATTGGGAAACGATTTAAAATGCATCTCAGTTTTCGTATCCTGGTCCTCGGGTTCACCATTCCAGATGCTTTACTAACACTCTCCCCGCTTGGAGAGTCAGTGCCTTTAACCTCCTCTTTGGCGCAGCTTGCAATTTCTGTGCCAGATGAACAGGAATAGGGAGAAGCAATGAGAGACTAGCTGTAGGTGTCTGCAGGGGCAAATGTAACGCTCATTTCCCACCAGGAAGAGGAATTAACCAAAGGCTCAGCGTGCCCTGCTGGAAACAGATTAGTGCCTGAAGCAATCCTGCGGATTTGTGCCCAGCTCACAAGAAAGCGAGTTGAAGAAAGGAGCTCAGGGGCACTTTATTTCACAATCCTGCAGAGTTATAAATGACAGCTACCTTCCAAAAGTATATTGAAGTAAGCCTGCGAAGGGGACTTGAAAGCGGGGCAGAATTTCAGGAAAACCATTGCAGGGGGTAGACTGGAATTGCCCTGAAAGCATAGGAAAAGAGGCACAAGGTCGACAATGATGCACTTGGCCAAAAAGGGTGTATGCGTTTTTTCCTGAATATATTCAGGAAAAAACGCATACGCCCTTTTTGGCCAACCAAGCAAGCCTGTAAAGGAAATCTGCACTACAATGAAGTCTCACTGCCCCCCGGGCAAAAGGGCCATCTGAAAGAAGTGTAAAATCCAGAAAGGTAGGACAGGATATGGAGAACAGGGAGCCTTGTTATGCTGATTGGCAGGATGTAAATTGTGAACAGCCACCCTGGAGAAGTGTATGGTGTTTCCTGAAACACGTAAGAAATAAAGCAACACAGCCTATGGCAATTGCACTTATGGTCCTATTGCTTAGGGAAATTAAAATCAAAAACAGAGAGCCACCCCAAAGTTTGGGACGGCTGTGTTCCCAAGAAGCTCGTCTACAGTACCAGGTAAGTATCCCAGAAAGCAAAAAATGGATAAAGAAGTTGTGGCACGTACGTGCAATGCAATATCACTCAGCAATGAAATCTGTGTCATCAGGCCCGTAGCGGCATAGTGAGTGGATGCAGGTACGGTGATTCTACGTGAACTACGTCACACAGGAAAAGAAACATCATAAGATATCACTAATACACGGAATGTAAACTTGACTACACATGAACTGAATTACAAAACAGAACAGGGTCTCAAATTTAGAAAACCAACTACTGCTTGCTATGGGGAAAGGTGTGTTGGGGAGCTGCATAAAACCAGAGACTGAAATTAGCACAGATAACTTTCCATAAGCCAAATATGTAATAGACAAGACCTACTCCTTGCTCAACGAAATGGACCCAACACCACATATTCAACGCCTAGGAATATACCTGACTAGGAAGAATCTTAAAACCCATGGATTTATATGTCTCCGTAAGAGAATTAAGCGTGTGTACAGCGGCATAAACGCAGCAGTGAAAATCCGATAAATCCCATTATCAAAATAAATTTCAAAAACAAAACACAAAGACAGTGAAATAGAGAGCAATTCTAAAATAATTCACTCAGGGCATGTGATGCAACCTGGATTTAACACATCTACACCCAGAGCTGGTTGAGACATAAGGCTGGACACTTCAGGCTGATAGCATTGGTGAGTTTCGGTGAGCAAATGCAGACCCTTTGAAGTCATACTGCATGGTACCCATTCCATGGGTCCCAACTCTCCAGGTTCAAGGGATTCTTCCTCCAGCTAAAACATGCATGGGAAACCCAGAATATCGTCCACCGTGTGATTGGGAAACGATTTAAAATGCATCTCAGTTTTCGAATCCTGGTCTTCGGGTTCACCATTCCAGATGCTTTACTAACACTCTCCCCGCTTGGAGAGTCAGTGCCTTTAACCTCCTCTTTGGCACAGCTTGCAATTTCTGTGCCAGATGAACAGGAATAGGGAGAACCAATGAGAGACTAGCTGTAGGTGTCTGCACGGGCAAATGTAACGCTCATTTCCCACCAGGAAGAGGAATTAACCAAAGGCTCAGCGTGCCCTGCTGGAAACAGATTGGTGCCTGAAGGAATCGTGCGATTTTGTGCCCATCTCACAAGAAAGCAAGTTGAAGAAAGGAGCTCAGGGGCACTGTATTTCACAAACCTGCAGAGTTATAAATGACAGCTATCTTCCAAAAGTATATTGAAGTAAGCCTGCGAAGGGGACTTGAAAGAGGGGCAGAATTTCAGGAAAACGATTGCAGGGGGTAGACTGGAATTGCCCTGAAAGCATAGGAAAAGAGGCACAATGTCGACAATGATCCACTTGGCCAAAAAGGGCGTATGCGTTTTTTCCTGAATATATTCAGGAAAAAACGCATACGCCCTTTTTGGCCAACCAAGCAAGCCTGTAAAGGAAATCTGCACTACAATGAAGTCTCACTGCCCCCCGGGCAAAAGGGCCATCTGAAAGAAGTGTAAAATCCAGAAAGGTAGGACAGGATATGGAGAACAGGGAGCCTTGTTATGCTGATTGGCAGGATGTAAATTGTGAACAGCCACCCTGGAGAAGTGTATGGTGTTTCCTGAAACACGTAAGAAATAAAGCAACACAGCCTATGGCAATTGCACTTATGGTCCTATTGCTTAGGGAAATTAAAATCAAAAACAGAGAGCCACCCCAAAGTTTGGGACGGCTGTGTTCCCAAGAAGCTCGTCTACAGTACCAGGTAAGTATCCCAGAAATCAAAAAATGGATAAAGAAGTTGTGGCACGTACGTGCAATGCAATATCACTCAGCAATGAAATCTGTGTCATCAGGCCCGTAGCGGCATAGTGAGTGGATGCAGGTACGGTGATTCTACGTGAACTACGTCACACAGAAAAAGAAACATCATAAGATATCACTAATACACGGAATGTAAACTTGACTACACATGAACTGAATTACAAAACAGAACAGGGTCTCAAATTTAGAAAACCAACTAGTGCTTGCTTAAGGGGAAAGGTGCCTTGGGGTGCTGCATAAAACCAGAGACTGAAATTAGCACAGATAACTTTCCATAAGCCAAATATGTAATAGACAAGACCTACTCCTTTCTCAACGAAATGGACCCAACACCACATATTCAACGCCTAGGAATATACCTGACTAGGAAGGATCTTAAAACCCATGGATATATACGTCTCCGTAAGAGAATCAAGAGTGTGTACAGCGGCATAAACGCAGCAGTGAAAATCCGATAAATCCCATTATCCAAATAAATTTCGAAACCAAAACACAAAGACAGTGAAACAGAGAGCAATTTTTAATAATTCACTCAGGGCATGTGATGCAAGCGGGATTTACCACATCTACACCCAGAGCTGGTTGAGACATAAGGCTGGACACTTCAGGCTGATAGCATTGGTGAGTTTCGGTGAGCAAATGCAGACCCTTTGAAGTCATACTGCATGGTACCTATTCCATGGGTCCCAACTCTCCAGGTTCAAGGGATTCTTCCTCCAGCTAAAACATGCATGGGAAACCCACAGTATGGTCCACCGTGTGATTGGGAAACGATTTAAAATGCATCTCAGTTTTCGTACCCTGGTCTTCGGGTTAACCATTCCAGAT
Organism: Phocoena phocoena; assembly: GCF_963924675.1. Taxonomy (NCBI): domain Eukaryota; kingdom Metazoa; phylum Chordata; class Mammalia; order Artiodactyla; family Phocoenidae; genus Phocoena; species Phocoena phocoena. The sequence goes on along the minus strand of NW_027077692.1, from coordinate 251,501 downwards.
GCTTTACTAACACTCTCCCCACTTGGAGAGTCAGTGCCTTTAACCTCCTGTTTAGCACAGCTTGCAATTTCTGTGCAAGATGAACAGGAATAGGGAGAACCAATGAGAGACTAGCTATAGGTGTCTACACGGGAAAATGTAACGCTCATTTCCCACCAGGAAGAGGAATTAACCAAAGGCTCAGCGTGCCCTGCCGGAAACAGATTAGGGCCTGAAGCAATCCTGCGGTTTTGTGCCCAGCTCACAAGAAAGCGAGTTGAAGAAAGGAGCTCAGGGGCACTGTAATTCACAAACCTGCAGAGTTATAAATGACAGCTATCCTCCAAAAATATATTGCAGTAAGCCTGTGAAGGGGACTTGAAAGCGGGGCAGAATTTCAGGAAAACGATTGCAAGGGGTAGACTGGAATTGCCCTGAAAGCATAGGAAAAGAGGCACAACGTCGACAATGATGCACTTGGCCAAAAAGGGCGTATGCGTTTTTTCCTGAATATATTCAGGAAAAAACGCATACGCCCTTTTTGGCCAACCAAGCAAGCCTGTAAAGGAAATCTGCACTACAATGAAGTCTCACTGCCCCCCGGGCAAAAGGGCCATCTGAAAAAAGTGTAAAATCCAGAAAGGTAGGACAGGATATGGAGAACAGGTAGCCTTGTTATGCTGATTGGCAGGATGTAAATTGTGAACAGCCACCCTGGAGAAGTGTATGGTGTTTCCTGAAACACGTAAGAAATAAAGCAACACAGCCTATGGCAATTGCACTTATGGTCCTATTGCTTAGGGAAATTAAAATCAAAAACAGAGAGCCACCCCAAAGTTTGGGACGGCTGTGTTCCCAAGAAGCTCGTCTACAGTACCAGGTAAGTATCCCAGAAAGCAAAAAATGGATAAAGAAGTTGTGGCACGTACGTGCAATGCAATATCACTCAGCAATGAAATCTGTGTCATCAGGCCCGTAGCGGCATAGTGAGTGGATGCAGGTACGGTGATTCTACGTGAACTACGTCACACAGGAAAAGAAACATCATAAGATATCACTAATACACGGAATGTAAACTTGACTACACATGAACTGAATTACAAAACAGAACAGGGTTGCAAATTTAGAAAACCAACTAGTGTTTGCTTATGGGGAAAGGTGCCTTGGGGTGCTGCATAAAACCAGAGACTGAAATTAGCACAGATAACATTCCATGAGCCAAATATGTAATAGACAAGACCTACTCCTTGGTCAACGAAATGGACTCAACACCACATATTCAACGCCTAGGAATATAGCTGACTAGGAAGAATCTTAAAACCCATGGATTTATATGTCTCCGTAAGAGAATTAAGCGTGTGTACAGCGGCATAAACGCAGCAGTGAAAATCCGATAAATCCCATTATCAAAATAAATTTCAAAAACAAAACACAAAGACAGTGAAATAGAGAGCAATTCTTAAATAATTCACTCAGGGCATGTGATGCAACCTGGATTTAACAAATCTACACCCAGAGCTGGTTGAGACATAAGGCTGGACACTTCAGGCTGATAGCATTGGTGAGTTTCGGTGAGCAAATGCTGACCCTTTGAAGTCATACTGCATGGTACCTATTCCATGGGTCCCAACTCTCCAGGTTCAAGGGATTCTTCCTCCAGCTAAAACATGCATGGGAAACCCACAGTATGGTCCACCGTGTGATTGGGAAACGATTTAAAATGCATCTCAGTTTTCGTACCCTGGTCCTCGGGTTCACCATTCCAGATGCTTTACTAACACTCTCCCCGCTTGGAGAGTCAGTGCCTTTAACCTCCTGTTTGGCACAGCTTGCAATTTCTGTGCAAGATGAACAGGAATAGGGAGAACCAATGAGAGACTAGCTATAGGTGTCTACACGGGCAAATGTAACGCTCATTTCCCACCAGGAAGAGGAATTAACCAAAGGCTCAGCGTGCCCTGCCGGAAACAGATTAGGGCCTGAAGCAATCCTGCGGTTTTGTGCCCAGCTCACAAGAAAGCGAGTTGAAGAAAGGAGCTCAGGGGCACTGTAATTCACAAACCTGCAGAGTTATAAATGACAGCTATCCTCCAAAAATATATTGCAGTAAGCCTGTGAAGGGGACTTGAAAGCGGGGCAGAATTTCAGGAAAACGATTGCAAGGGGTAGACTGGAATTGCCCTGATAGCATAGGACAAGAGGCAGAACGTTGACAATGATGCACTTGGCCAAAAAGGGCGTATGCCTTTTTTCCTGAATATATTCAGGAAAAAACGCATACGCCCTTTTTGGCCAACCAAGCAAGCCTGTAAAGGAAATCTGCACTACAATGAAGTCTCACTGCCCCCCGGGCAAAGGGCCATCTGAGAAAAGTGTAAAATCCAGAAAGATAGGACAGGATATGGAGAACAGGGAGCCTTGTTATGCTGATTGGCAGGATGTAAATTGTGAACAGCCACCCTGGAGAAGTGTATGGTGTTTCCTGAAACACGTAAGAAATAAAGCAACACAGCCTATGGCACTTCCACTTATGGTCCTAGAGCTTACGGAAATTAAAATCAAAAACAGACAGCCACCCCAATATTTGGGACGGCTGTGTTCACAAGAAGCTCGTCTACAGTATCAGGTAAATATCCCAGAAAGCAAAAAATGGATAAAGAAGTTGTGGCACGTACGTACAATGCAATATCACTCAGCAATGAAATCTGTGTCATCAGGCCCGTAGCGGCATAGTGAGTGGATGCAGGTACGGTGATTCTACGTGAACTACGTCACACAGAAAAAGAAACATCATAAGATATCACTAATACACGGAATGTAAACTTGACTACACATGAACTGAATTACAAAACAGAACAGGGTCTCAAATTTAGAAAACCAACTACTGCTTGCTTATGGGGAAAGGTGTGTTGGGGTGCTGCATAAAACCAGAGACTGAAATTAGCACAGATAACTTTCCATAAGCCAAATATGTAATAGACAAGACCTACTCCTTGCTCAACGAAATGGACCCAACACCACATATTCAACGCCTAGGAATATACCTGACTAGGAAGAATCTTAAAACCCATGGATATATATGTCTCCGTAAGAGAATCAAGCATGTGTACAGCGGCCGAAACGCAACAGTGAAAATCCGATAAATCCCATTATCCAAATAAATTTCGAAAACAAAACACAAAGACAGTGAAATAGAGAGCAATTCTTAAATAATTCACTCAGGGCATGTGATGCAACCGGGATTGACCACATCTACACCCAGAGCTGGTTGAGACATAAGGCTGGACACTTCAGGCTGATAGCATTGGTGAGTTTCGGTGAGCAAATGCAGACCCTTTGAAGTCATACTGCATGGTACCCATTCCATGGGTCCCAACTCTCCAGGTTCAAGGGATTCTTCCTCCAGCTAAAACATGCATGGGAAACCCAGAGTATCGTCCACCATGTGATTGGGAAACGATTTAAAATGCATCTCAGTTTTCGTATCCTGGTCCTCGGGTTCACCATTCCAGATGCTTTACTAACACTCTCCCCGCTTGGAGTGTCAGTGCCTTTAACCTCCTCTTTGGCACAGCTTGCAATTTCTGTGCAAGATGAACAGGAATAGGGAGAACGAATGAGAGACTAGCTGTAGGTGTCTGCACGGGCAAATGTAACGCTCATTTCCCACCAGGAAGAGGAATTAACCAAAGGCTCAGCGTGCCCTGCTGGAAACAGATTAGTGCCTGAATCAATCCTGCGGTTTTGTGCCCAGCTCACAAGAAAGCGAGTTGAAGAAAGGAGCTCAGGGGCACTGTAATTCACAAACCTGCAGAGTTATAAATGACAGCTATCTTCCAAAAGTATATTGAAGTAAGCCTGCGAAGGGGACTTGAAAGTGGGGCAGAATTTCAGGAAAACGATTGCAAGGGGGTAGACTGGAATTGCCCTGAAAGCATAGGAAAAGAGGCACAACGTCGACAATGATGCACTTGGCCAAAAAGGGCGTATGTGTTTTTTCCTGAATATATACAGGAAAAAACGCATACGCCCTTTTTGGCCAACCAAGCAAGCCTGTAAAGGAAATCTGCACTACAATGAAATCTCACTGCCCCCCGGGCAAAAGGGCCATCTGAAAAAAGTGTAAAATCCAGAAAGGTAGGACAGGATATGGAGAACAGGGAGCCTTGTTATGCTGATTGGCAGGATGTAAATTGTGAACAGCCACCCTGGAGAAGTGTATGGTGTTTCCTGAAAAACGTAAGAAATAAAGCAACACAGCCTATGGCAATTGCACTTATGGTCCTATTCCTTAGGGAAATTAAAATCAAAAACAGAGAGCCACCCCAAAGTTTGGGACGGCTGTGTTCCCAAGAAGCTCGTCTACAGTACCAGGTAAATATCCCAGAAAGCAAAAAATGGATAAAGAAGTTGTGGCACGTACGTGCAATGCAATATCACTCAGCAATGAAATCTGTGTCATCAGGCCCGTAGCGGCATAGTGAGTGGATGCAGGTACGGTGATTCTACGTGAACTACGTCACACAGAAAAAGAAACATCATAAGATATCAGCAATACACGGAATGTAAACTTGACTACACATGAACTGAATTACAATACAGAACAGGGTCTCAAATTTAGAAAACCAACTACTGCTTGCTTATGGGGAAAGGTGCGTTGGGGTGCTGCATAAAACCAGAGACTGAAATTAGCACAGATAACTTTCCATAAGCCAAATATGTAATAGACAAGACCTACTCCTTGCTCAACGAAATGGACTCAACACCACATATTCAACGCCTAGGAATATACCTGACTAGGAAGAATCTTAAAACCCATGGATATATATGTCTCCGTAAGAGAATCCAGCGTGTGTACAGCGGCCGAAACGCAGCAGTGAAAATCCGATAAATCCCATTATCCAAATAAATTTCGAAACCAAAACACAAAGACAGTGAAATAGGGAGCAATTCTTAAATAATTCACTCAGGGCATGTGATGCAACCGTGATTGACCACATCTACACCCAGAGCTGGTTGAGACATAAGGCTGGACACTTCAGGCTGATAACATTGGTGAGTTTCGGTGAGCAAATGCAGACCCTTTGAAGTCATACTGCATGGTACCCATTCCATGGGTCCCAACTCTCCAGGTTCAAGGGATTCTTCCTCCAGCTAAAACATGCATGGGAAACCCAGAGTATCGTCCACCATGTGATTGGGAAACGATTTAAAATGCATCTCAGTTTTCGTATCCTGGTCCTCGGGTTCACCATTCCAGATGCTTTACTAACACTCTCCCCGCTTGGAGAGTCAGTGCCTTTAACCTCCTCTTTGGCACAGCTTGCAATTTCTGTGCAAGATGAACAGGAATAGGGAGAACCAATGAGAGACTAGCTGTAGGTGTCTGCACGGGCAAATGTAACGCTCATTTCCCACCAGGAAGAGGAATTAACCAAAGGCTCAGCGTGCCCTGCTGGAAACAGATTAGTGCCTGAATCAATCCTGCGGTTTTGTGCCCAGCTCACAAGAAAGCGAGTTGAAGAAAGGAGCTCAGGGGCACTGTAATTCACAAACCTGCAGAGTTATAAATGACAGCTATCTTCCAAAAGTATATTGAAGTAAGCCTGCGAAGGGGACTTGAAAGCGGGGCAGAATTTCAGGAAAACGATTGCAAGGGGGTAGACTGGAATTGCCCTGAAAGCATAGGAAAAGAGGCACAACGTCGACAATGATGCACTTGGCCAAAAAGGGCGTATGTGTTTTTTCCTGAATATATACAGGAAAAAACGCATACGCCCTTTTTGGCCAACCAAGCAAGCCTGTAAAGGAAATCGGCACTACAATGAAATCTCACTGCCCCCCGGGCAAAAGGGCCATCTGAAAAAAGTGTAAAATCCAGAAAGGTAGGACAGGATATGGAGAACAGGGAGCCTTGTTATGCTGATTGGCAGGATGTAAATTGTGAACAGCCACCCTGGAGAAGTGTATGGTGTTTCCTGAAAAACGTAAGAAATAAAGCAACACAGCCTATGGCAATTGCACTTATGGTCCTATTGCTTAGGGAAATTAAAATCAAAAACAGAGAGCCACCCCAAAGTTTGGGACGGCTGTGTTCCCAAGAAGCTCGTCTACAGTACCAGGTAAATATCCCAGAAAGCAAAAAATGGATAAAGAAGTTGTGGCACGTACGTGCAATGCAATATCACTCAGCAATGAAATCTGTGTCATCAGGCCCGTAGCGGCATAGTGAGTGGATGCAGGTACGGTGATTCTACGTGAACTACGTCACACAGAAAAAGAAACATCATAAGATATCAGCAATACACGGAATGTCAACTTGACTACACATGAACTGAATTACAATACAGAACAGGGTCTCAAATTTAGAAAACCAACTACTGCTTGCTTATGGGGAAAGGTGCGTTGGGGTGCTGCATAAAACCAGAGACTGAAATTAGCACAGATAACTTTCCATAAGCCAAATATGTAATAGACAAGACCTACTCCTTGCTCAACGAAATGGACTCAACACCACATATTCAACGCCTAGGAATATACCTGACTAGGAAGAATCTTAAAACCCATGGATATATATGTCTCCGTAAGAGAATCAAGCGTGTGTACAGCGGCCGAAACGCAGCAGTGAAAATCCGATAAATCCCATTATCCAAATAAATTTCGAAACCAAAACACAAAGACAGTGAAATAGGGAGCAATTCTTAAATAATTCACCCAGGGCATGTGATGCAACCGTGATTGACCACATCTACACCCAGAGCTGGTTGAGACATAAGGCTGGACACTTCAGGCTGATAACATTGGTGAGTTTCGGTGAGCAAATGCAGACCCTTTGAAGTCATACTGCATGGTACCCATTCCATGGGTCCCAACTCTCCAGGTTCAAGGGATTCTTCCTCCAGCTAAAACATGCATGGGAAACCCAGAGTATCGTCCACCATGTGATTGGGAAACGATTTAAAATGCATCTCAGTTTTCGTATCCTGGTCCTCGGGTTCACCATTCCAGATGCTTTACTAACACTCTCCCCGCTTGGAGAGTCAGTGCCTTTAACCTCCTCTTTGGCACAGCTTGCAATTTCTGTGCCAGATTAACAGGAATAGGGAGAACCAATGAGAGACTAGCTGTAGGTGTCTGCAGGGGCAAATGTAACGCTCATTTCCCACCAGGAAGAGGAATTAACCAAAGGCTCAGCGTGCCCTGCTGGAAACAGATTAGTGCCTGAAGCAATCCTGCGGTTTTGTGCCCAGCTCACAAGAAAGCGAGTTGAAGAAAGGAGCTCAGGGGCACTTTATTTCACAATCCTGCAGAGTTATAAATGACAGCTACCTTCCAAAAGTATATTGAAGTAAGCCTGCGAAGGGGACTTGAAAGCGGGGCAGAATTTCAGGAAAACGATTGCAGGGGGTAGACTGGAATTGCCCTGAAAGCATAGGAAAAGAGGCACAAGGTCGACAATGATGCACTTGGCCAAAAAGGGCGTATGCGTTTTTTCCTGAATATATTCAGGAAAAAACGCATACGCCCTTTTTGGCCAACCAAGCAAGCCTGTAAAGGAAATCTGCACTACAATGAAGTCTCACTGCCCCCCGGGCAAAAGGGCCATCTGAAAAAAGTGTAAAATCCAGAAAGGTAGGACAGGATATGGAGAACAGGGAGCCTTGTTATGCTGATTGGCAGGATGTAAATTGTGAACAGCCACCCTGGAGAAGTGTATGGTGTTTCCTGAAACACGTAAGAAATAAAGCAACACAGCCTATGGCAATTGCACTTATGGTCCTATTGCTTAGGGAAATTAAAATCAAAAACAGAGAGCCACCCCAAAGTTTGGGACGGCTGTGTTCCCAAGAAGCTCGTCTACAGTACCAGGTAAGTATCCCAGAAAGCAAAAAATGGATAAAGAAGTTGTGGCACGTACGTGCAATGCAATATCACTCAGCAATGAAATCTGTGTCATCAGGCCCGTAGCGGCATAGTGAGTGGATGCAGGTACGGTGATTCTACGTGAACTACGTCACACAGGAAAAGAAACATCATAAGATATCACTAATACACGGAATGTAAACTTGACTACACATGAACTGCATTACAAAACAGAACAGGGTCTCAAATTTAGAAAACCAACTACTGCTTGCTATGGGGAAAGGTGTGTTGGGGAGCTGCATAAAACCAGAGACTGAAATTAGCACAGATAACTTTCCATAAGCCAAATATGTAATAGACAAGACCTACTCCTTGCTCAACGAAATGGACCCAACACCACATATTCAACGCCTAGGAATATACCTGACTAGGAAGAATCTTAAAACCCATGAATTTATATGTCTCCGTAAGAGAATTAAGCGTGTGTACAGCGGCATAAACGCAGCAGTGAAAATCCGATAAATCCCATTATCAAAATAAATTTCAAAAACAAAACACAAAGACAGTGAAATAGAGAGCAATTCTAAAATAATTCACTCAGGGCATGTGATGCAACCTGGATTTAACACATCTACACCCAGAGCTGGTTGAGACATAAGGCTGGACACTTCAGGCTGATAGCATTGGTGAGTTTCGGTGAGCAAATGCAGACCCTTTGAAGTCATACTGCATGGTACCCATTCCATGGGTCCCAACTCTCCAGGTTCAAGGGATTATTCCTCCAGCTAAAACATGCATGGGAAACCCAGAATATCGTCCACCGTGTGATTGGGAAACGATTTAAAATGCATCTCAGTTTTCGAATCCTGGTCTTCGGGTTCACCATTCCAGATGCTTTACTAACACTCTCCCCGCTTGGAGAGTCAGTGCCTTTAACCTCCTCTTTGGCACAGCTTGCAATTTCTGTGCCAGATGAACAGGAATAGGGAGAACCAATGAGAGACTAGCTGTAGGTGTCTGCACGGGCAAATGTAACGCTCATTTCCCACCAGGAAGAGGAATTAACCAAAGGCTCAGCGTGCCCTGCTGGAAACAGATTGGTGCCTGAAGGAATCGTGCGATTTTGTGCCCAGCTCACAAGAAAGCAAGTTGAAGAAAGGAACTCAGGGGCACTGTATTTCACAAACCTGCAGAGTTATAAATGACAGCTATCTTCCAAAAGTATATTGAAGTAAGCCTGCGAAGGGGACTTGAAAGAGGGGCAGAATTTCAGGAAAACGATTGCAGGGGGTAGACTGGAATTGCCCTGAAAGCATAGGAAAAGAGGCACAATGTCGACAATGATGCACTTGGCCAAAAAGGGCGTATGCATTTTTTCCTGAATATATTCAGGAAAAAACGCATACGCCCTTTTTGGCCAACCAAGCAAGCCTGTAAAGGAAATCTGCACTACAATGAAGTCTCACTGCCCCCTGGGCAAAAGGGCCATCGGAAAAAAGTGTAAAATCCAGAAAGGTAGGACAGGATATGGAGAACAGGGAGCCTTGTTATGCTGATTGGCAGGATGTAAATTGTGAACAGCCACCCTGGAGAAGTGTATGGTGTTTCCTGAAACACGTAAGAAATAAAGCAACACAGCCTATGGCAATTGCACATATGGTCCTATTGCTTAGGGAAATTAAAATCAAAAACAGAGAGCCACCCCAAAGTTTGGGACGGCTGTGTTCCCAAGAAGCTCGTCTACAGTACCAGGTAAGTATCCCAGAAAGCAAAAAATGGATAAAGAAGTTGTGGCACGTACGTGCAATGCAATATCACTCAGCAATGAAATCTGTGTCATCAGGCCCGTAGCGGCATAGTGAGTGGATGCAGGTACGGTGATTCTACGTGAACTACGTCACACAGAAAAAGAAACATCATAAGATATCACTAATACACGGAATGTAAACTTGACTACACATGAACTGAATTACAAAACAGAACAGGGTCTCAAATTTAGAAAACCAACTAGTGCTTGCTTATGGGGAAAGGTGCCTTGGGGTGCTGCATAAAACCAGAGACTGAAATTAGCACAGATAACTTTCCATAAGCCAAATATGTAATAGACAAGACCTACTCCTTTCTCAACGAAATGGACCCAACACCACATATTCAACGCCTAGGAATATACCTGACTAGGAAGGATCTTAAAACCCATGGATATATACGACTCCGTAAGAGAATCAAGAGTGTGTACAGCGGCATAAACGCAGCAGTGAAAATCCGATAAATCCCATTATCCAAATAAATTTCGAAACCAAAACACAAAGACAGTGAAACAGAGAGCAATTTTTAATAATTCACTCAGGGCATGTGATGCAAGCGGGATTTACCACATCTACACCCAGAGCTGGTTGAGACATAAGGCTGGACACTTCAGGCTGATAGCATTGGTGAGTTTCGGTGAGCAAATGCAGACCCTTTGAAGTCATACTGCATGGTACCTATTCCATGGGTCCCAACTCTCCAGGTTCAAGGGATTCTTCCTCCAGCTAAAACATGCATGGGAAACCCACAGTATGGTCCACCGTGTGATTGGGAAACGATTTAAAATGCATCTCAGTTTTCGTACCCTGGTCTTCGGGTTCACCATTCCAGATGCTTTACTAACACTCTCCCCACTTGGAGAGTCAGTGCCTTTAACCTCCTGTTTAGCACAGCTTGCAATTTCTGTGCAAGATGAACAGGAATAGGGAGAACCAATGAGAGACTAGCTATAGGTGTCTACACGGGCAAATGTAACGCTCATTTCCCACCAGGAAGAGGAATTAACCAAAGGCTCAGCGTGCCCTGCCGGAAACAGATTAGGGCCTGAAGCAATCCTGCGGTTTTGTGCCCAGCTCACAAGAAAGCGAGTTGAAGAAAGGAGCTCAGGGGCACTGTAATTCACAAACCTGCAGAGTTATAAATGACAGCTATCCTCCAAAAATATATTGCAGTAAGCCTGCGAAGGGGACTTGAAAGCGGGGCAGAATTTCAGGAAAACGATTGCAAGGGGTAGACTGGAATTGCCCTGAAAGCATAGGAAAAGAGGCACAACGTCGACAATGATGCACTTGGCCAAAAAGGGCGTATGCGTTTTTTCCTGAATATATTCAGGAAAAAACGCATACGCCCTTTTTGGCCAACCAAGCAAGCCTGTAAAGGAAATCTGCACTACAATGAAGTCTCACTGCCCCCCGGGCAAAAGGGCCATCTGAAAAAAGTGTAAAATCCAGAAAGGTAGGACAGGATATGGAGAACAGGGAGCCTTGTTATGTTGATTGGCAGGATGTAAATTGTGAACAGCCACCCTGGAGAAGTGTATGGTGTTTCCTGAAACACGTAAGAAATAAAGCAACACAGCCTATGGCAATTGCACTTATGGTCCTAGAGCTTACGGAAATTAAAATCAAAAACAGACAGCCACCCCAATATTTGGGACGGCTGTGTTCACAAGAAGCTCGTCTACAGTATCAGGTAAATATCCCAGAAAGCAAAAAATGGATAAAGAAGTTGTGGCACGTACGTACAATGCAATATCACTCAGCAATGAAATCTGTGTCATCAGGCCCGTAGCGGCATATTGAGTGGATGCAGGTACGGTGATTCTACGTGAACTACGTCACACAGAAAAAGAAACATCATAAGATATCACTAATACACGGAATGTAAACTTGACTACACATGAACTGAATTACAAAACAGAACAGGGTCTCAAATTTAGAAAACCAACTACTGCTTGCTATGCGGAAAGGTGTGTTGGGGTGCTGCATAAAACCAGAGACTGAAATTAGCACAGATAACTTTCCATAAGCCAAATATGTAATAGACAAGACCTACTCCTTGCTCAACGAAATGGACCCAACACCACATATTCAACGCCTAGGAATATACCTGACTAGGAAGAATCTTAAAACCCATGGTTATATATGTCTCCGTAAGAGAAACAAGCGTGTGTACAGCGGCCGAAACGCAGCAGTGAAAATCCGATAAATCCCATTATCCAAATAAATTTCGAAAACAAAACACAAAGACAGTGAAATAGAGAGCAATTCTTAAATAATTCACTCAGGGCATGTGATGCAACCGGGAATGACCACATCTACACCCAGAGCTGGTTGAGACATAAGGCTGGACACTTCAGGCTGATAGCATTGGTGAGTTTCGGTGAGCAAATGCAGACCCTTTGAAGTCATACTGCATGGTACCCATTCCATGGGTCCCAACTCTCCAGGTTCAAGGGATTCTTCCTCCAGCTAAAACATGCATGGGAAACCCAGAGTATCGTCCACCGTGTGATTGGGAAACGATTTAAAATGCATCTCAGTTTTCGTATCCTGGTCCTCGGGTTCACCATTCCAGATGCTTTACTAACACTCTCCCCGCTTGGAGAGTCAGTGCCTTTAACCTCCTCTTTGGCACAGCTTGCAATTTCTGTGCAAGATGAACAGGAATAGGGAGAACCAATGAGAGACTAGCTGTAGGTGTCTGCACGGGCAAATGTAACGCTCATTTCCCACCAGGAAGAGGAATTAACCAAAGGCTCAGCGTGCCCTGCTGGAAACAGATTAGTGCCTGAATCAATCCTGCGGTTTTGTGCCCAGCTCACAAGAAAGCGAGTTGAAGAAAGGAGCTCAGGGGCACTGTAATTCACAAACCTGCAGAGTTATAAATGACAGCTATCTTCCAAAAGTATATTGAAGTAAGCCTGCGAAGGGGACTTGAATGCGGGGCAGAATTTCAGGAAAACGATTGCAGGGGGTAGACTGGAATTGCCTTGAAAGCATAGGAAAAGAGGCACAACGTCGACAATGATGCACTTGGCCAAAAAGGGCGTATGCGTTTTTTCCTGAATATATACAGGAAAAAACGCATACGCCCTTTTTGGCCAACCAAGCAAGCCTGTAAAGGAAATCTGCACTACAATGAAATCTCACTGCCCCCCGGGCAAAAGGGCCATCTGAAAAAAGTGTAAAATCCAGAAAGGTAGGACAGGATATGGAGAACAGGGAGCCTTGTTATGCTGATTGGCAGGATGTAAATTGTGAACAGCCACCCTGGAGAAGTGTATGGTGTTTCCTGAAACACGTAAGAAATAAAGCAACACAACCTATGGCAATTGCACTTATGGTCCTATTGCTTAGGGAAATTAAAATCAAAAACAGAGAGCCACCCCAAAATTTGGGACGGCTGTGTTCCCAAGAAGCTCGTCCACAGTACCAGGTAAATATCCCAGAAAGCAAAAAATGGATAAAGAAGTTGTGGCACGTACGTGCAATGCAATATCACTCAGCAATGAAATCTGTGTCATCAGGCCCGTAGCGGCATAGTGAGTGGATGCAGGTACGGTGATTCTACGTGAACTACGTCACACAGAAAAAGAAACATCATAAGATATCACTAATACACGGAATGTAAACTTGACTACACATGAACTGAATTACAAAAAAGAACAGGGTCTCAAATTTAGAAAACCAACTAGTGCTTGCTTATGGGGAAAGGTGCGTTGGGGTGCTGCATAAAACCAGAGACTGAAATTAGCACAGATAACATTCCATAAGCCAAATATGTAACAGACTAGACCTACTCCTTGCTCAACGAAATGGACTCAACACCACATATTCAACGCCTAGGAATATACCTGACTAGGAAGAATCTTAAAACCCATGGATTTATATGTCTCCGTAAGAGAATTAAGCGTGTGTACAGCGGCATAAACGCAGCAGTGAAAATCCGATAAATCCCATTATCCAAATAAATTTCGAAAACAAAACACAAAGACAGTGAAATAGAGAGCAATTCTTAAATAATTCACTCAGGGCATGTGATGCAACCGGGAATGACCACATCTACACCCAGATCTGGTTGAGACATAAGGCTGGACACTTCAGGCTGATAGCATTGGTGAGTTTCGGTGAGCAAATGCAGACCCTTTGAAGTCATACTGCATGGTACCTATTCCATGGCTCCCAACTCTCCAGGTTCAAGGGATTCTTCCTCCAGCTAAAACATGCATGGGAAACCCACAGTATGGTCCACCGTGTGATTGGGAAACGATTTAAAATGCATCTCAGTTTTCGTACCCTTGTCCTCGGATTCACCATTCCAGATGCTTTACTAACACTCTCCCCGCTTGGAGAGTCAGTGCCTTTAACCTCCTGTTTGGCACAGCTTGCAATTTCTGTGCAAGATGAACAGGAATAGGGAGAACAAATGAGAGACTAGCTATAGGTGTCTGCACGGGCAAATGTAATGCTCATTTCCCACCAGGAAGAGGAATTAACCAAAGGCTCAGCGTGCCCTGCCGGAAACAGATTAGGGCCTGAAGCAATCCTGCGGTTTTGTGCCCAGCTCACAAGAAAGCGAGTTGAAGAAAGGAGCTCAGGGGCAATGTAATTCACAAACCTGCAGAGTTATAAATGACAGCTATCCTCCAAAAATATATTGAAGTAAGCCTGCGAAGGGGACTTGAAAGCGGGGCAGAATTTCAGGAAAACGATTGCAGGGGGTAGACTGGAATTGCCCTGAAAGCATAGGAAAAGAGGCAGAACGTCGACAATGATGCACTTGGCCAAAAAGGGCGTATGCGTTTTTTCCTGAATATATTCAGGAAAAAACGCATACGCCCTTTTTGGCCAACCAAGCAAGCCTGTAAAGGAAATCTGCACTACAATGAAGTCTCACTGCCCCCCTGGCAAAAGGGCCATCTGAAAAAAGTGTAAAATCCAGAAAGGTAGGACAGGATATGGAGAACAGGGAGCCTTGTTATGCTGATTGGCAGGATGTAAATTGCCAGCAGCCACCCTGGAGAAGTGTATGGTGTTTCCTGAAACACGTAAGAAACAAAGCAACACAGCCTATGGCACTTCCACTTATGGTCCTATAGCTTACGGAAATTAAAATCAAAAACAGACAGCCACCCCAATATTTGGGACGGCTGTGTTCACAAGAAGCTCGTCTACAGTATCAGGTAAATATCCCAGAAAGCAAAAAATGGATAAAGAAGTTGTGGCACGTACGTACAATGCAATATCACTCAGCAATGAAATCTGTGTCATCAGGCCCGTAGCGGCATAGTGAGTGGATGCAGGTACGGTGATTCTACGTGAACTACGTCACACAGAAAAAGAAACATCATAAGATATCACTAATACACGGAATGTAAACTTGACTACACATGAACTGAATTACAAAAAAGAACAGGGTCTCAAATTTAGAAAACCAACTAGTGCTTGCTTATGGGGAAAGGTGCCTTGGGGTGCTGCATAAAACCAGAGACTGAAATTAGCACAGATAACTTTCCATAAGCCAAATATGTAATAGACAAGACCTACTCCTTGCTCAACGAAATGGACCCAACACCACATATTCAACGCCTAGGAATATACCTGACTAGGAAGAATCTTAAAACCCATGGATATATATGTCTCCGTAAGAGAATCAAGCGTGTGTACAGCGACCGAAACGCAGCAGTGAAAATCCGATAAATCCCATTATCAAAATAAATTTCGAAAACAAAACACAAAGACAGTGAAATAGAGAGCAATTCTTAAATAATTCACACAGGGCATGTGATGCAACCGGGATTGACCACATCTACACCCAGAGCTGGTTGAGACATAAGGCTGGACACTTCAGGCTGATAGCATTGGTGAGTTTTCGTGAGCAAATGCAGACCCTTTGAAGTCATACTGCATGGTACCCATTCCATGGGTCCCAACTCTCCAGGTTCAAGGGATTATTCCTCCAGCTAAAACATGCATGGGAAACCCAGAATATCGTCCACCGTGTGATTGGGAAACGATTTAAAATGCATCTCAGTTTTCGTATCCTGGTCCTCGGGTTCACCATTCCAGATGCTTTACTAATACTCTCCCCGCTTGGAGAGTCAGTGCCTTTAACCTCCTGTTTGGCACAGCTTGCAATTTCTGTGCAAGATGAACAGGAATAGGGAGAACCAATGAGAGACTAGCTGTAGGTGTCTGCACGGGCAAATGTAACGCTCATTTCCCACCAGGAAGAGGAATTATCCAAAGGATCACTGTGCCCTGCCGGAAACAGATTAGGTCCTGAAGCAATCCTGCGGTTTTGTGCCCAGCTCACAAGAAAGCGAGTTGAAGAAAGGAGCTCAGGGGCACTGTAATTCACAAACCTGCAGAGTTATAAATGACAGCTATCCTCCAAAAATATATTGAAGTAAGCCTGCGAAGGGGACTTGAAAGCGGGGCAGAGTTTCAGGAAAACCACTGCATGGGGTAGACTGGAATTGCCCTGAAAGCATAGGAAAAGAGGCACAACGTCGACAATGATGCACTTGGCCAAAAAGGGCGTATGCGTTTTTTCCTGAATATATTCAGGAAAAAACGCATACGCCCTTTTTGGCCAACCAAGCAAGCCTGTAAAGGAAATCTGCAGTACAATGAAGTCTCACTGCCCCCCGGGCAAAAGGGCCATCTGAAAAAAGTGTAAAATCCAGAAAGGTAGGACAGGATATGGAGAACAAGGAGCCTTGTTATGCTGATTGGCAGGATGTAAATTGTGAACAGCCACCCTGGAGAAGTGTATGGTGTTTCCTGAAACACGTAAGAAATAAAGCAACACAGCCTATGGCAATTGCACATATGGTCCTATTGCTTAGGGAAATTAAAATCAAAAACAGAGAGCCACCCCAAAGTTTGGGACGGCTGTGTTCCCAAGAAGCTCGTCTACAGTACCAGGTAAGTATCCCAGAAAGCAAAAAATGGATAAAGAAGTTGTGGCACGTACGTGCAATGCAATATCACTCAGCAATGAAATCTGTGTCATCAGGCCCGTAGCGGCATAGTGAGTGGATGCAGGTACGGTGATTCTACGTGAACTACGTCACACAGAAAAAGAAACATCATAAGATATCACTAATACACGGAATGTAAACTTGACTACACATGAACTGAATTACAAAACAGAACAGGGTCTCAAATTTAGAAAACCAACTAGTGCTTGCTTATGGGGAAAGGTGCCTTGGGGTGCTGCATAAAACCAGAGACTGAAATTAGCACAGATAACTTTCCATAAGCCAAATATGTAATAGACAAGACCTACTCCTTTCTCAACGAAATGGACCCAACACCACATATTCAACGCCTAGGAATATACCTGACTAGGAAGGATCTTAAAACCCATGGATATATACGACTCCGTAAGAGAATCAAGAGTGTGTACAGCGGCATAAACGCAGCAGTGAAAATCCGATAAATCCCATTATCCAAATAAATTTCGAAACCAAAACACAAAGACAGTGAAACAGAGAGCAATTTTTAATAATTCACTCAGGGCATGTGATGCAAGCGGGATTTACCACATCTACACCCAGAGCTGGTTGAGACATAAGGCTGGACACTTCAGGCTGATAGCATTGGTGAGTTTCGGTGAGCAAATGCAGACCCTTTGAAGTCATACTGCATGGTACCTATTCCATGGGTCCCAACTCTCCAGGTTCAAGGGATTCTTCCTCCAGCTAAAACATGCATGGGAAACCCACAGTATGGTCCACCGTGTGATTGGGAAACGATTTAAAATGCATCTCAGTTTTCGTACCCTGGTCTTCGGGTTCACCATTCCAGATGCTTTACTAACACTCTCCCCACTTGGAGAGTCAGTGCCTTTAACCTCCTGTTTAGCACAGCTTGCAATTTCTGTGCAAGATGAACAGGAATAGGGAGAACCAATGAGAGACTAGCTATAGGTGTCTACACGGGCAAATGTAACGCTCATTTCCCACCAGGAAGAGGAATTAACCAAAGGCTCAGCGTGCCCTGCCGGAAACAGATTAGGGCCTGAAGCAATCCTGCGGTTTTGTGCCCAGCTCACAAGAAAGCGAGTTGAAGAAAGGAGCTCAGGGGCACTGTAATTCACAAACCTGCAGAGTTATAAATGACAGCTATCCTCCAAAAATATATTGCAGTAAGCCTGCGAAGGGGACTTGAAAGCGGGGCAGAATTTCAGGAAAACGATTGCAAGGGGTAGACTGGAATTGCCCTGAAAGCATAGGAAAAGAGGCACAACGTCGACAATGATGCACTTGGCCAAAAAGGGCGTATGCGTTTTTTCCTGAATATATTCAGGAAAAAACGCATACGCCCTTTTTGGCCAACCAAGCAAGCCTGTAAAGGAAATCTGCACTACAATGAAGTCTCACTGCCCCCCGGGCAAAAGGGCCATCTGAAAAAAGTGTAAAATCCAGAAAGGTAGGACAGGATATGGAGAACAGGGAGCCTTGTTATGTTGATTGGCAGGATGTAAATTGTGAACAGCCACCCTGGAGAAGTGTATGGTGTTTCCTGAAACACGTAAGAAATAAAGCAACACAGCCTATGGCAATTGCACTTATGGTCCTAGAGCTTACGGAAATTAAAATCAAAAACAGACAGCCACCCCAATATTTGGGACGGCTGTGTTCACAAGAAGCTCGTCTACAGTATCAGGTAAATATCCCAGAAAGCAAAAAATGGATAAAGAAGTTGTGGCACGTACGTACAATGCAATATCACTCAGCAATGAAATCTGTGTCATCAGGCCCGTAGCGGCATATTGAGTGGATGCAGGTACGGTGATTCTACGTGAACTACGTCACACAGAAAAAGAAACATCATAAGATATCACTAATACACGGAATGTAAACTTGACTACACATGAACTGAATTACAAAACAGAACAGGGTCTCAAATTTAGAAAACCAACTACTGCTTGCTATGCGGAAAGGTGTGTTGGGGTGCTGCATAAAACCAGAGACTGAAATTAGCACAGATAACTTTCCATAAGCCAAATATGTAATAGACAAGACCTACTCCTTGCTCAACGAAATGGACCCAACACCACATATTCAACGCCTAGGAATATACCTGACTAGGAAGAATCTTAAAACCCATGGTTATATATGTCTCCGTAAGAGAAACAAGCGTGTGTACAGCGGCCGAAACGCAGCAGTGAAAATCCGATAAATCCCATTATCCAAATAAATTTCGAAAACAAAACACAAAGACAGTGAAATAGAGAGCAATTCTTAAATAATTCACTCAGGGCATGTGATGCAACCGGGAATGACCACATCTACACCCAGAGCTGGTTGAGACATAAGGCTGGACACTTCAGGCTGATAGCATTGGTGAGTTTCGGTGAGCAAATGCAGACCCTTTGAAGTCATACTGCATGGTACCCATTCCATGGGTCCCAACTCTCCAGGTTCAAGGGATTCTTCCTCCAGCTAAAACATGCATGGGAAACCCAGAGTATCGTCCACCGTGTGATTGGGAAACGATTTAAAATGCATCTCAGTTTTCGTATCCTGGTCCTCGGGTTCACCATTCCAGATGCTTTACTAACACTCTCCCCGCTTGGAGAGTCAGTGCCTTTAACCTCCTCTTTGGCACAGCTTGCAATTTCTGTGCAAGATGAACAGGAATAGGGAGAACCAATGAGAGACTAGCTGTAGGTGTCTGCACGGGCAAATGTAACGCTCATTTCCCACCAGGAAGAGGAATTAACCAAAGGCTCAGCGTGCCCTGCTGGAAACAGATTAGTGCCTGAATCAATCCTGCGGTTTTGTGCCCAGCTCACAAGAAAGCGAGTTGAAGAAAGGAGCTCAGGGGCACTGTAATTCACAAACCTGCAGAGTTATAAATGACAGCTATCTTCCAAAAGTATATTGAAGTAAGCCTGCGAAGGGGACTTGAATGCGGGGCAGAATTTCAGGAAAACGATTGCAGGGGGTAGACTGGAATTGCCTTGAAAGCATAGGAAAAGAGGCACAACGTCGACAATGATGCACTTGGCCAAAAAGGGCGTATGCGTTTTTTCCTGAATATATACAGGAAAAAACGCATACGCCCTTTTTGGCCAACCAAGCAAGCCTGTAAAGGAAATCTGCACTACAATGAAATCTCACTGCCCCCCGGGCAAAAGGGCCATCTGAAAAAAGTGTAAAATCCAGAAAGGTAGGACAGGATATGGAGAACAGGGAGCCTTGTTATGCTGATTGGCAGGATGTAAATTGTGAACAGCCACCCTGGAGAAGTGTATGGTGTTTCCTGAAACACGTAAGAAATAAAGCAACACAACCTATGGCAATTGCACTTATGGTCCTATTGCTTAGGGAAATTAAAATCAAAAACAGAGAGCCACCCCAAAATTTGGGACGGCTGTGTTCCCAAGAAGCTCGTCCACAGTACCAGGTAAATATCCCAGAAAGCAAAAAATGGATAAAGAAGTTGTGGCACGTACGTGCAATGCAATATCACTCAGCAATGAAATCTGTGTCATCAGGCCCGTAGCGGCATAGTGAGTGGATGCAGGTACGGTGATTCTACGTGAACTACGTCACACAGAAAAAGAAACATCATAAGATATCACTAATACACGGAATGTAAACTTGACTACACATGAACTGAATTACAAAAAAGAACAGGGTCTCAAATTTAGAAAACCAACTAGTGCTTGCTTATGGGGAAAGGTGCGTTGGGGTGCTGCATAAAACCAGAGACTGAAATTAGCACAGATAACATTCCATAAGCCAAATATGTAACAGACTAGACCTACTCCTTGCTCAACGAAATGGACTCAACACCACATATTCAACGCCTAGGAATATACCTGACTAGGAAGAATCTTAAAACCCATGGATTTATATGTCTCCGTAAGAGAATTAAGCGTGTGTACAGCGGCATAAACGCAGCAGTGAAAATCCGATAAATCCCATTATCCAAATAAATTTCGAAAACAAAACACAAAGACAGTGAAATAGAGAGCAATTCTTAAATAATTCACTCAGGGCATGTGATGCAACCGGGAATGACCACATCTACACCCAGATCTGGTTGAGACATAAGGCTGGACACTTCAGGCTGATAGCATTGGTGAGTTTCGGTGAGCAAATGCAGACCCTTTGAAGTCATACTGCATGGTACCTATTCCATGGCTCCCAACTCTCCAGGTTCAAGGGATTCTTCCTCCAGCTAAAACATGCATGGGAAACCCACAGTATGGTCCACCGTGTGATTGGGAAACGATTTAAAATGCATCTCAGTTTTCGTACCCTTGTCCTCGGATTCACCATTCCAGATGCTTTACTAACACTCTCCCCGCTTGGAGAGTCAGTGCCTTTAACCTCCTGTTTGGCACAGCTTGCAATTTCTGTGCAAGATGAACAGGAATAGGGAGAACAAATGAGAGACTAGCTATAGGTGTCTGCACGGGCAAATGTAATGCTCATTTCCCACCAGGAAGAGGAATTAACCAAAGGCTCAGCGTGCCCTGCCGGAAACAGATTAGGGCCTGAAGCAATCCTGCGGTTTTGTGCCCAGCTCACAAGAAAGCGAGTTGAAGAAAGGAGCTCAGGGGCAATGTAATTCACAAACCTGCAGAGTTATAAATGACAGCTATCCTCCAAAAATATATTGAAGTAAGCCTGCGAAGGGGACTTGAAAGCGGGGCAGAATTTCAGGAAAACGATTGCAGGGGGTAGACTGGAATTGCCCTGAAAGCATAGGAAAAGAGGCAGAACGTCGACAATGATGCACTTGGCCAAAAAGGGCGTATGCGTTTTTTCCTGAATATATTCAGGAAAAAACGCATACGCCCTTTTTGGCCAACCAAGCAAGCCTGTAAAGGAAATCTGCACTACAATGAAGTCTCACTGCCCCCCTGGCAAAAGGGCCATCTGAAAAAAGTGTAAAATCCAGAAAGGTAGGACAGGATATGGAGAACAGGGAGCCTTGTTATGCTGATTGGCAGGATGTAAATTGCCAGCAGCCACCCTGGAGAAGTGTATGGTGTTTCCTGAAACACGTAAGAAACAAAGCAACACAGCCTATGGCACTTCCACTTATGGTCCTATAGCTTACGGAAATTAAAATCAAAAACAGACAGCCACCCCAATATTTGGGACGGCTGTGTTCACAAGAAGCTCGTCTACAGTATCAGGTAAATATCCCAGAAAGCAAAAAATGGATAAAGAAGTTGTGGCACGTACGTACAATGCAATATCACTCAGCAATGAAATCTGTGTCATCAGGCCCGTAGCGGCATAGTGAGTGGATGCAGGTACGGTGATTCTACGTGAACTACGTCACACAGAAAAAGAAACATCATAAGATATCACTAATACACGGAATGTAAACTTGACTACACATGAACTGAATTACAAAAAAGAACAGGGTCTCAAATTTAGAAAACCAACTAGTGCTTGCTTATGGGGAAAGGTGCCTTGGGGTGCTGCATAAAACCAGAGACTGAAATTAGCACAGATAACTTTCCATAAGCCAAATATGTAATAGACAAGACCTACTCCTTGCTCAACGAAATGGACCCAACACCACATATTCAACGCCTAGGAATATACCTGACTAGGAAGAATCTTAAAACCCATGGATATATATGTCTCCGTAAGAGAATCAAGCGTGTGTACAGCGACCGAAACGCAGCAGTGAAAATCCGATAAATCCCATTATCAAAATAAATTTCGAAAACAAAACACAAAGACAGTGAAATAGAGAGCAATTCTTAAATAATTCACACAGGGCATGTGATGCAACCGGGATTGACCACATCTACACCCAGAGCTGGTTGAGACATAAGGCTGGACACTTCAGGCTGATAGCATTGGTGAGTTTTCGTGAGCAAATGCAGACCCTTTGAAGTCATACTGCATGGTACCCATTCCATGGGTCCCAACTCTCCAGGTTCAAGGGATTATTCCTCCAGCTAAAACATGCATGGGAAACCCAGAATATCGTCCACCGTGTGATTGGGAAACGATTTAAAATGCATCTCAGTTTTCGTATCCTGGTCCTCGGGTTCACCATTCCAGATGCTTTACTAATACTCTCCCCGCTTGGAGAGTCAGTGCCTTTAACCTCCTGTTTGGCACAGCTTGCAATTTCTGTGCAAGATGAACAGGAATAGGGAGAACCAATGAGAGACTAGCTGTAGGTGTCTGCACGGGCAAATGTAACGCTCATTTCCCACCAGGAAGAGGAATTATCCAAAGGATCACTGTGCCCTGCCGGAAACAGATTAGGTCCTGAAGCAATCCTGCGGTTTTGTGCCCAGCTCACAAGAAAGCGAGTTGAAGAAAGGAGCTCAGGGGCACTGTAATTCACAAACCTGCAGAGTTATAAATGACAGCTATCCTCCAAAAATATATTGAAGTAAGCCTGCGAAGGGGACTTGAAAGCGGGGCAGAGTTTCAGGAAAACCACTGCATGGGGTAGACTGGAATTGCCCTGAAAGCATAGGAAAAGAGGCACAACGTCGACAATGATGCACTTGGCCAAAAAGGGCGTATGCGTTTTTTCCTGAATATATTCAGGAAAAAACGCATACGCCCTTTTTGGCCAACCAAGCAAGCCTGTAAAGGAAATCTGCAGTACAATGAAGTCTCACTGCCCCCCGGGCAAAAGGGCCATCTGAAAAAAGTGTAAAATCCAGAAAGGTAGGACAGGATATGGAGAACAAGGAGCCTTGTTATGCTGATTGGCAGGATGTAAATTGCCAGCAGCCACCCTGGAGAAGTGTATGGTGTTTCCTGAAACACATAAGAAACAAAGCAACACAGCCTATGGCACTTCCACTTATGGTCCTATAGCTTACGGAAATTAAAATCAAAAACAGGCAGCCACCCCAATATTTGGGACGGCTGTGTTCACAAGAAGCTCGTCTACAGTATCAGGTAAATATCCCAGAAAGCAAAAAATGGATAAAGAAATTGTGGCACGTACGTACAATGCAATATCACTCAGCAATGAAATCTGTGTCATCAGGCCCTTAGCGGCATAGTGAGTGGATGCAGGTACGGTGATTCTACGTGAACTACGTCACACAGAAAAAGAAACATCATAAGATATCACTAATACACGGAATGTAAACTTGACTACACATGAACTGAATTACAAAAAAGAACAGGGTCTCAAATTTAGAAAACCAACTAGTGCTTGCTTATGGGGAAAGGTGGCTTGGGGTGCTGCATAAAACCAGAGGCTGAAATTAGCACAGATAACTTTCCATAAGCCAAATATGTAATAGACAAGACCTACTCCTTGCTCAACGAAATGGACCCAACACCACATATTCAACGCCTAGGAATATACCTGACTAGGAAGAATCTTAAAACCCATGGATATATATGTCTCCGTAAGAGAATCAAGCGTGTGTACAGCGGCCGAAACGCAGCAGTGAAAATCCGATAAATCCCATTATCAAAATAAATTTCGAAAACAAAACAGAAAGACAGTGAAATAGAGAGCAATTCTTAAATAATTCACTCAGGGCATGTCATGCAACCGGGATTGTCCACATCTACACCCAGAGCTGGTTGAGACATAAGGCTGGACACTTCAGGCTGATAGCATTGGTGAGTCTCGGTGATCAAATGCAGACCCTTTGAAGTCATACTGCATGGTACCCATTCCATGGGTCCCAACTCTCCAGGTTCAAGGGATTCTTCCTCCAGCTAAAACATGCATGGGAAACCCACAGTATGGTCCACTGTGTGATTGGGAAACGATTTAAAATGCATCTCAGTTTTCGTACCCTGGTCCTCGGGTTCACCATTCCAGATGCTTTACTAACACTCTCCCCGCTTGGAGAGTCAGTGCCTTTAACCTCCTCTTTGGCACAGCTTGCAATTTCTGTGCAAGATGAACAGGAATAGGGAGAACCAATGAGAGACTAGCTGTAGGTGTCTGCATGGGCAAATGTAACGCTCATTGCCCACCAGGAAGGGGAAATAAACAAAGGCTCAGTGTGCCCTGCTGGAAACAGATTAGGGCCTGAAGAAATCCTGCGGTTTTGTGCCCAGCTCACAAGAAAGCGAGGTGAAGAAAGGAGCTCAGGGGCACTGTAATTCACAAACCTACAGAGATATAAATGACAGCTATCTTCCAAAAGTATATTGAAGTAAGCCTGCGAAGGGGACTTGAAAGCGGGCAGAATTTCAGGAAAACGATTGCAGGGGGTAGACTGGAATTGCCCTGAAAGCATAGGAAAAGAGGCACAACGTCGACAATGATGCACTTGGCCAAAAAGGGCGTATGCGTTTTTTCCTGAATATATTCAGGAAAAAACGCATACGCCCTTTTTGGCCAACCAAGCAAGCCTGTAAAGGAAATCTGCACTACAATGAAGTCTCACTGCCCCTCGGGCAAGAGGGCCATGTGAAAAAAGTGTAAAATCCAGGAAGGTAGGACAGGATATGGAGAACAGGGAGCCTTGTTATGCTGATTGGCAGGATGTAAATTGCCAGCAGCCACCCTGGAGAAGTGTATGGTGTTTCCTGAAACACATAAGAAACAGAGCAACACAGCCTATGGCACTTCCACTTATGGTCCTATAGCTTACGGAAATTAAAATCAAAAACAGACAGCCACCCCAATATTTGGGACGGCTGTGTTCACAAGAAGCTCGTCTACAGTATCAGGTAAATATCCCAGAAAGCAAAAAATGGATAAAGAAGTTGTGGCACGTACGTACAATGCAATATCACTCAGCAATGAAATCTGTGACATCAGGCCCGTAGCGGCATAGTGAGTGGATGCAGGTACGGTGATTCTACGTGAACTACGTCACACAGAAAAAGAAACATCATAAGATATCACTAATACACCGAATGTAAACTTGACTACACATGAACTGAATTACAAAACAGAACAGGGTCTCAAATTTAGAAAATCAACTAGTGCTTGCTTATGGGGAAAGGGGCCTTGGGGTGCTGCATAAAACCAGAGACTGAAATTAGCACAGATAACATTCCATAAGCCAAATATGTAATAGACAAGACCTACTCCTTGCTCAACGAAATGGACCCAACACCACATATTCAACGCCTAGGAATATACCTGACTAGGAAGAATCTTAAAACCCATGGATATATATGTCTCCGTAAGAGAATCAAGCGTGTGTACAGCGGCCGAAACGCAGCAGTGAAAATCCGATAAATCCCATTATCAAAATAAATTTCGAAAACAAAACACAAAGACAGTGAAATAGAGAGCAATTCTTAAATAATTCACTCAGGACATGTGATGCAACCGGGATTGACCACATCTACACCCAGAGCTGGTTGAGACATAAGGCTGGACACTTCAGGCTGATAGCATTGGTGAGTTTCGGTGAGCAAATGCAGACCCTTTGAAGTCATACTGCATGGTACCCATTCCATGGGTCCCAACTCTCCAGGTTCAAGGGATTCTTCCTCCAGCTAAATCATGCATGGGAAACCCAGAGTATCGTCCACCGTGTGATTGGGAAACGATTTAAAATGCATCTCAGTTTCCGTATCCTGGTCCTCGGGTTCACCATTCCAGATGCTTTACTAACACTCTCCCCGCTTGGAGAGTCAGTGCCTTTAACCTCCTCTTTGGCACAGCTTGCAATTTCTGTGCAAGATGAACAGGAATAGGGAGAACCAATGAGAGACTAGCTGTAGGTGTCTGCACGGGCAAATGTAACGCTCATTGCCCACCAGGAAGAGGAATTAAACAAAGGCTCAGTGTGCCCTGCTGGAAACAGATTAGGGCCTGAAGCAATCCTGCGGTTTTCTGCCCAGCTCACAAGAAAGCCAGTTGAAGAAAGGAGCTCAGGGGCACTGTAATTCACAAACCTGCAGAGTTATAAATAACAGCTATCCTCCAAAAATATATTGAAGTAAGCCTGCGAAGGGGACTGGAAAGCGGGGCAGAATTTCAGGAAAACGATTGCAGGGGGTAGACTGAAATTGCCTTGAAAGCATAGGAAAAGAGACAGAACGTCGACAATGATGCCCTTGGCCAAAAAGTGCGTATGCGTTTTTTCCTGAATATATTCAGGAAAAAACGCATACGAACTTTTTGGCCAACCAAGCAAGCCTGTAAAGAAATCTGCACTACAATGAAGTCTCACTGCCCCCCGGGCAAAAGGGCCATCTGAAAAAAGTGTAAAATCCAGAAAGGTAGGACAGGATATGGAGAACAGTGAGCCTTATTATGCCGATTGGCAGGATGTAAATTGCCAACAGCCAACCTGGAGAAGTGTATGGTGTTTCCTGAAATACGTAAGAAATAAAGCAACACAGCCTATGGCACTTGAACTTATGGTCCTATAGGTTAGGGAAATTAAAATCAAAAACAGACAGCCACCCCTATATTTGGGACGGCTGTGTTCACAGGAAGCTCGTCTACAGTACCAGGTAAATATCCCAGAAAGCAAAAAATGGATAAAGAAGTTGTGGCACGTACGTGCAATGCAGTATCACTCAGCAATGAAATCTGTGTCATCAGGCCCGTAGCTGTTAGTGAGTGGATGCATGTACGGTGATTCTACGTGAAATACGTCACACAGAAATAGAAACATCATAAGATATCACTAATACACGGAATGTAAACTTGACTACATATGAACTGAATTACAAAAAAGAACAGGGTCTCAAATTTAGAAAACCAACTAGTGCTTGCTTATGGGGAAAGGTGCTTTGGGGTGCTGCATAAAACCAGAGACTGAAATTAGCACAGATAACTTTCCATAAGCCAAATATATAATAGACAAGACCTACTCCTTGCTCAACGAAATGGACCCAACACCACATATTCAACGCCTAGGAATATACCTGATTAGGAAGAATCTTAAAACCCATGGATATATATGTCTCCGTAAGAGAATCAAGCATGTGTACAGCGGCCGAAACGCAGTAGTGAAAATCCGATAAATCCCATTATCAAAATAAATTTCGAAAACAAAACACAAAGACAGTGAAATAGAGAGCAATTCTTAAATAATTCACTCAGGGCATGTGATGCAACCGGGATTTAACACATCTACACCCAGAGCTGGTTGAGTCATAAGGCTGGACACTTCAGGCTGATAGCATTGGTGAGTTTCGGTGAGCAAATGCAGACCCTTTGAAGTCATACTGCATGGTACCCATTCCATGGGTCCCAACTCTCCAGGTTCAAGGGATTCTTCCTCCAGCTAAAACATGCATGGGAAACCCAGAGTATCATCCACCGTGTGTTTGGGAAACGATTTAAAATGCATCTCAGTTTTCGTATCCTGGTCCTCGGGTTCAACATTCCAGATGCTTTACTAACACTCTCCCCGCTTGGAGAGTCAGTGCCTTTAACCTCCTCTTTGGCACAGCTTGCAATTTCTGTGCAAGATGAACAGGAATAGGGAGAACCAATGAGAGACTAGCTGTAGGTGTCTGCACGGGCAAATGTAACGCTCATTGCCCACCAGTAAGGGGAATTAAACAAAGGCTCAGTGTGCCCTGCTGGAAACAGATTAGGGCCTGAAGCAATCCTGCGGTTCTGTGCCCAGCTCACAAGAAAGCGAGGTGAAGAAAGGAGCTCAGGGGCACTGTAATTCACAAACCTACAGAGTTATAAATGACAGCTATCTTCCAAAAGTATATTGAAGTAAGCCTGCGAAGGGGACTTGAAAGCGGGCAGAATTTCAGGAAAACGATTGCAGGGGGTAGACTGGAATTGCCCTGAAAGCATAGGAAAAGAGGCACAATGTCGACAATGATGCACTTGGCCAAAAAGGGCGTATGCATTTTTTCCTGAATATATTCAGGAAAAAACGCATACGCCCTTTTTGGCCAACCAAGCAAGCCTGTAAAGGAAATCTGCACTACAATGAAGTCTCACTGCCCCCTGGGCAAAAGGGCCATCTGAAAAAAGTGTAAAATCCAGAAAGGTAGGACAGGATATGGAGAACAGGGAGCCTTGTTATGCTGATTGGCAGGATGTAAATTGTGAACAGCCACCCTGGAGAAGTGTATGGTGTTTCCTAAAACACGTAAGAAATAAAGCAACACAGCCTATGGCAATTGCACTTATGGTCCTATTGCTTAGGGAAATTAAAATCAAAAACAGAGAGCCACCCCAAAGTTTGGGACGGCTGTGTTCCCAAGAAGCTCGTCTACAGTACCAGGTAAGTATCCCAGAAAGCAAAAAATGGATAAAGAAGTTGTGGCACGTACGTGCAATGCAATATCACTCAGCAATGAAATCTGTGTCATCAGGCCCGTAGCGGCATAGTGAGTGGATGCAGGTACGGTGATTCTACGTGAACTACGTCACACAGAAAAAGAAACATCATAAGATATCACTAATACACGGAATGTAAACTTGACTACACATGAACTGAATTACAAAACAGAACAGGGTCTCAAATTTAGAAAACCAACTAGTGCTTGCTTATGGGGAAAGGTGCCTTGGGGTGCTGCATAAAACCAGAGACTGAAATTAGCACAGATAACTTTCCATAAGCCAAATATGTAATAGACAAGACCTACTCCTTTCTCAACGAAATGGACCCAACACCACATATTCAACGCCTAGGAATATACCTGACTAGGAAGGATCTTAAAACCCATGGATATATACGACTCCGTAAGAGAATCAAGAGTGTGTACAGCGGCATAAACGCAGCAGTGAAAATCCGATAAATCCCATTATCCAAATAAATTTCGAAACCAAAACACAAAGACAGTGAAACAGAGAGCAATTTTTAATAATTCACTCAGGGCATGTGATGCAAGCGGGATTTACCACATCTACACCCAGAGCTGGTTGAGACATAAGGCTGGACACTTCAGGCTGATAGCATTGGTGAGTTTCGGTGAGCAAATGCAGACCCTTTGAAGTCATACTGCATGGTACCTATTCCATGGGTCCCAACTCTCCAGGTTCAAGGGATTCTTCCTCCAGCTAAAACATGCATGGGAAACCCACAGTATGGTCCACCGTGTGATTGGGAAACGATTTAAAATGCATCTCAGTTTTCGTACCCTGGTCTTCGGGTTCACCATTCCAGATGCTTTACTAACACTCTCCCCACTTGGAGAGTCAGTGCCTTTAACCTCCTGTTTAGCACAGCTTGCAATTTCTGTGCAAGATGAACAGGAATAGGGAGAACCAATGAGAGACTAGCTATAGGTGTCTACACGGGCAAA
Organism: Phocoena phocoena; assembly: GCF_963924675.1. Lineage (NCBI taxonomy): Eukaryota > Metazoa > Chordata > Mammalia > Artiodactyla > Phocoenidae > Phocoena > Phocoena phocoena. Next base: position 221,674 of record NW_027077692.1, on the reverse strand, counting down.
TGTAACGCTCATTTCCCACCAGGAAGAGGAATTAACCAAAGGCTCAGCGTGCCCTGCCGGAAACAGATTAGGGCCTGAAGCAATCCTGCGGTTTTGTGCCCAGCTCACAAGAAAGCGAGTTGAAGAAAGGAGCTCAGGGGCACTGTAATTCACAAACCTGCAGAGTTATAAATGACAGCTATCCTCCAAAAATATATTGCAGTAAGCCTGCGAAGGGGACTTGAAAGCGGGGCAGAATTTCAGGAAAACGATTGCAAGGGGTAGACTGGAATTGCCCTGAAAGCATAGGAAAAGAGGCACAACGTCGACAATGATGCACTTGGCCAAAAAGGGCGTATGCGTTTTTTCCTGAATATATTCAGGAAAAAACGCATACGCCCTTTTTGGCCAACCAAGCAAGCCTGTAAAGGAAATCTGCACTACAATGAAGTCTCACTGCCCCCCGGGCAAAAGGGCCATCTGAAAAAAGTGTAAAATCCAGAAAGGTAGGACAGGATATGGAGAACAGGGAGCCTTGTTATGTTGATTGGCAGGATGTAAATTGTGAACAGCCACCCTGGAGAAGTGTATGGTGTTTCCTGAAACACGTAAGAAATAAAGCAACACAGCCTATGGCAATTGCACTTATGGTCCTAGAGCTTACGGAAATTAAAATCAAAAACAGACAGCCACCCCAATATTTGGGACGGCTGTGTTCACAAGAAGCTCGTCTACAGTATCAGGTAAATATCCCAGAAAGCAAAAAATGGATAAAGAAGTTGTGGCACGTACGTACAATGCAATATCACTCAGCAATGAAATCTGTGTCATCAGGCCCGTAGCGGCATATTGAGTGGATGCAGGTACGGTGATTCTACGTGAACTACGTCACACAGAAAAAGAAACATCATAAGATATCACTAATACACGGAATGTAAACTTGACTACACATGAACTGAATTACAAAACAGAACAGGGTCTCAAATTTAGAAAACCAACTACTGCTTGCTATGCGGAAAGGTGTGTTGGGGTGCTGCATAAAACCAGAGACTGAAATTAGCACAGATAACTTTCCATAAGCCAAATATGTAATAGACAAGACCTACTCCTTGCTCAACGAAATGGACCCAACACCACATATTCAACGCCTAGGAATATACCTGACTAGGAAGAATCTTAAAACCCATGGTTATATATGTCTCCGTAAGAGAAACAAGCGTGTGTACAGCGGCCGAAACGCAGCAGTGAAAATCCGATAAATCCCATTATCCAAATAAATTTCGAAAACAAAACACAAAGACAGTGAAATAGAGAGCAATTCTTAAATAATTCACTCAGGGCATGTGATGCAACCGGGAATGACCACATCTACACCCAGAGCTGGTTGAGACATAAGGCTGGACACTTCAGGCTGATAGCATTGGTGAGTTTCGGTGAGCAAATGCAGACCCTTTGAAGTCATACTGCATGGTACCCATTCCATGGGTCCCAACTCTCCAGGTTCAAGGGATTCTTCCTCCAGCTAAAACATGCATGGGAAACCCAGAGTATCGTCCACCGTGTGATTGGGAAACGATTTAAAATGCATCTCAGTTTTCGTATCCTGGTCCTCGGGTTCACCATTCCAGATGCTTTACTAACACTCTCCCCGCTTGGAGAGTCAGTGCCTTTAACCTCCTCTTTGGCACAGCTTGCAATTTCTGTGCAAGATGAACAGGAATAGGGAGAACCAATGAGAGACTAGCTGTAGGTGTCTGCACGGGCAAATGTAACGCTCATTTCCCACCAGGAAGAGGAATTAACCAAAGGCTCAGCGTGCCCTGCTGGAAACAGATTAGTGCCTGAATCAATCCTGCGGTTTTGTGCCCAGCTCACAAGAAAGCGAGTTGAAGAAAGGAGCTCAGGGGCACTGTAATTCACAAACCTGCAGAGTTATAAATGACAGCTATCTTCCAAAAGTATATTGAAGTAAGCCTGCGAAGGGGACTTGAATGCGGGGCAGAATTTCAGGAAAACGATTGCAGGGGGTAGACTGGAATTGCCCTGAAAGCATAGGAAAAGAGGCACAACGTCGACAATGATGCACTTGGCCAAAAAGGGCGTATGCGTTTTTTCCTGAATATATACAGGAAAAAACGCATACGCCCTTTTTGGCCAACCAAGCAAGCCTGTAAAGGAAATCTGCACTACAATGAAATCTCACTGCCCCCCGGGCAAAAGGGCCATCTGAAAAAAGTGTAAAATCCAGAAAGGTAGGACAGGATATGGAGAACAGGGAGCCTTGTTATGCTGATTGGCAGGATGTAAATTGTGAACAGCCACCCTGGAGAAGTGTATGGTGTTTCCTGAAACACGTAAGAAATAAAGCAACACAACCTATGGCAATTGCACTTATGGTCCTATTGCTTAGGGAAATTAAAATCAAAAACAGAGAGCCACCACAAAATTTGGGACGGCTGTGTTCCCAAGAAGCTCGTCCACAGTACCAGGTAAATATCCCAGAAAGCAAAAAATGGATAAAGAAGTTGTGGCACGTACGTGCAATGCAATATCACTCAGCAATGAAATCTGTGTCATCAGGCCCGTAGCGGCATAGTGAGTGGATGCAGGTACGGTGATTCTACGTGAACTACGTCACACAGAAAAAGAAACATCATAAGATATCACTAATACACGGAATGTAAACTTGACTACACATGAACTGAATTACAAAAAAGAACAGGGTCTCAAATTTAGAAAACCAACTAGTGCTTGCTTATGGGGAAAGGTGCGTTGGGGTGCTGCATAAAACCAGAGACTGAAATTAGCACAGATAACATTCCATAAGCCAAATATGTAACAGACTAGACCTACTCCTTGCTCAACGAAATGGACTCAACACCACATATTCAACGCCTAGGAATATACCTGACTAGGAAGAATCTTAAAACCCATGGATTTATATGTCTCCGTAAGAGAATTAAGCGTGTGTACAGCGGCATAAACGCAGCAGTGAAAATCCGATAAATCCCATTATCCAAATAAATTTCGAAAACAAAACACAAAGACAGTGAAATAGAGAGCAATTCTTAAATAATTCACTCAGGGCATGTGATGCAACCGGGAATGACCACATCTACACCCAGATCTGGTTGAGACATAAGGCTGGACACTTCAGGCTGATAGCATTGGTGAGTTTCGGTGAGCAAATGCAGACCCTTTGAAGTCATACTGCATGGTACCTATTCCATGGCTCCCAACTCTCCAGGTTCAAGGGATTCTTCCTCCAGCTAAAACATGCATGGGAAACCCACAGTATGGTCCACCGTGTGATTGGGAAACGATTTAAAATGCATCTCAGTTTTCGTACCCGTGTCCTCGGATTCACCATTCCAGATGCTTTACTAACACTCTCCCCGCTTGGAGAGTCAGTGCCTTTAACCTCCTGTTTGGCACAGCTTGCAATTTCTGTGCAAGATGAACAGGAATAGGGAGAACAAATGAGAGACTAGCTATAGGTGTCTGCACGGGCAAATGTAATGCTCATTTCCCACCAGGAAGAGGAATTAACCAAAGGCTCAGCGTGCCCTGCCGGAAACAGATTAGGGCCTGAAGCAATCCTGCGGTTTTGTGCCCAGCTCACAAGAAAGCGAGTTGAAGAAAGGAGCTCAGGGGCAATGTAATTCACAAACCTGCAGAGTTATAAATGACAGCTATCCTCCAAAAATATATTGAAGTAAGCCTGCGAAGGGGACTTGAAAGCGGGGCAGAATTTCAGGAAAACGATTGCAGGGGGTAGACTGGAATTGCCCTGAAAGCATAGGAAAAGAGGCAGAACGTCGACAATGATGCACTTGGCCAAAAAGGGCGTATGCGTTTTTTCCTGAATATATTCAGGAAAAAACGCATACGCCCTTTTTGGCCAACCAAGCAAGCCTGTAAAGGAAATCTGCACTACAATGAAGTCTCACTGCCCCCCTGGCAAAAGGGCCATCTGAAAAAAGTGTAAAATCCAGAAAGGTAGGACAGGATATGGAGAACAGGGAGCCTTGTTATGCTGATTGGCAGGATGTAAATTGCCAGCAGCCACCCTGGAGAAGTGTATGGTGTTTCCTGAAACACGTAAGAAACAAAGCAACACAGCCTATGGCACTTCCACTTATGGTCCTATAGCTTACGGAAATTAAAATCAAAAACAGACAGCCACCCCAATATTTGGGACGGCTGTGTTCACAAGAAGCTCGTCTACAGTATCAGGTAAATATCCCAGAAAGCAAAAAATGGATAAAGAAGTTGTGGCACGTACGTACAATGCAATATCACTCAGCAATGAAATCTGTGTCATCAGGCCCGTAGCGGCATAGTGAGTGGATGCAGGTACGGTGATTCTACGTGAACTACGTCACACAGAAAAAGAAACATCATAAGATATCACTAATACACGGAATGTAAACTTGACTACACATGAACTGAATTACAAAAAAGAACAGGGTCTCAAATTTAGAAAACCAACTAGTGCTTGCTTATGGGGAAAGGTGCCTTGGGGTGCTGCATAAAACCAGAGACTGAAATTAGCACAGATAACTTTCCATAAGCCAAATATGTAATAGACAAGACCTACTCCTTGCTCAACGAAATGGACCCAACACCACATATTCAACGCCTAGGAATATACCTGACTAGGAAGAATCTTAAAACCCATGGATATATATGTCTCCGTAAGAGAATCAAGCGTGTGTACAGCGACCGAAACGCAGCAGTGAAAATCCGATAAATCCCATTATCAAAATAAATTTCGAAAACAAAACACAAAGACAGTGAAATAGAGAGCAATTCTTAAATAATTCACACAGGGCATGTGATGCAACCGGGATTGACCACATCTACACCCAGAGCTGGTTGAGACATAAGGCTGGACACTTCAGGCTGATAGCATTGGTGAGTTTTCGTGAGCAAATGCAGACCCTTTGAAGTCATACTGCATGGTACCCATTCCATGGGTCCCAACTCTCCAGGTTCAAGGGATTATTCCTCCAGCTAAAACATGCATGGGAAACCCAGAATATCGTCCACCGTGTGATTGGGAAACGATTTAAAATGCATCTCAGTTTTCGTATCCTGGTCCTCGGGTTCACCATTCCAGATGCTTTACTAATACTCTCCCCGCTTGGAGAGTCAGTGCCTTTAACCTCCTGTTTGGCACAGCTTGCAATTTCTGTGCAAGATGAACAGGAATAGGGAGAACCAATGAGAGACTAGCTGTAGGTGTCTGCACGGGCAAATGTAACGCTCATTTCCCACCAGGAAGAGGAATTATCCAAAGGATCACTGTGCCCTGCCGGAAACAGATTAGGTCCTGAAGCAATCCTGCGGTTTTGTGCCCAGCTCACAAGAAAGCGAGTTGAAGAAAGGAGCTCAGGGGCACTGTAATTCACAAACCTGCAGAGTTATAAATGACAGCTATCCTCCAAAAATATATTGAAGTAAGCCTGCGAAGGGGACTTGAAAGCGGGGCAGAGTTTCAGGAAAACCACTGCATGGGGTAGACTGGAATTGCCCTGAAAGCATAGGAAAAGAGGCACAACGTCGACAATGATGCACTTGGCCAAAAAGGGCGTATGCGTTTTTTCCTGAATATATTCAGGAAAAAACGCATACGCCCTTTTTGGCCAACCAAGCAAGCCTGTAAAGGAAATCTGCAGTACAATGAAGTCTCACTGCCCCCCGGGCAAAAGGGCCATCTGAAAAAAGTGTAAAATCCAGAAAGGTAGGACAGGATATGGAGAACAAGGAGCCTTGTTATGCTGATTGGCAGGATGTAAATTGCCAGCAGCCACCCTGGAGAAGTGTATGGTGTTTCCTGAAACACATAAGAAACAAAGCAACACAGCCTATGGCACTTCCACTTATGGTCCTATAGCTTACGGAAATTAAAATCAAAAACAGGCAGCCACCCCAATATTTGGGACGGCTGTGTTCACAAGAAGCTCGTCTACAGTATCAGGTAAATATCCCAGAAAGCAAAAAATGGATAAAGAAATTGTGGCACGTACGTACAATGCAATATCACTCAGCAATGAAATCTGTGTCATCAGGCCCTTAGCGGCATAGTGAGTGGATGCAGGTACGGTGATTCTACGTGAACTACGTCACACAGAAAAAGAAACATCATAAGATATCACTAATACACGGAATGTAAACTTGACTACACATGAACTGAATTACAAAAAAGAACAGGGTCTCAAATTTAGAAAACCAACTAGTGCTTGCTTATGGGGAAAGGTGGCTTGGGGTGCTGCATAAAACCAGAGGCTGAAATTAGCACAGATAACTTTCCATAAGCCAAATATGTAATAGACAAGACCTACTCCTTGCTCAACGAAATGGACCCAACACCACATATTCAACGCCTAGGAATATACCTGACTAGGAAGAATCTTAAAACCCATGGATATATATGTCTCCGTAAGAGAATCAAGCGTGTGTACAGCGGCCGAAACGCAGCAGTGAAAATCCGATAAATCCCATTATCAAAATAAATTTCGAAAACAAAACAGAAAGACAGTGAAATAGAGAGCAATTCTTAAATAATTCACTCAGGGCATGTCATGCAACCGGGATTGTCCACATCTACACCCAGAGCTGGTTGAGACATAAGGCTGGACACTTCAGGCTGATAGCATTGGTGAGTCTCGGTGATCAAATGCAGACCCTTTGAAGTCATACTGCATGGTACCCATTCCATGGGTCCCAACTCTCCAGGTTCAAGGGATTCTTCCTCCAGCTAAAACATGCATGGGAAACCCACAGTATGGTCCACTGTGTGATTGGGAAACGATTTAAAATGCATCTCAGTTTTCGTACCCTGGTCCTCGGGTTCACCATTCCAGATGCTTTACTAACACTCTCCCCGCTTGGAGAGTCAGTGCCTTTAACCTCCTCTTTGGCACAGCTTGCAATTTCTGTGCAAGATGAACAGGAATAGGGAGAACCAATGAGAGACTAGCTGTAGGTGTCTGCATGGGCAAATGTAACGCTCATTGCCCACCAGGAAGGGGAAATAAACAAAGGCTCAGTGTGCCCTGCTGGAAACAGATTAGGGCCTGAAGAAATCCTGCGGTTTTGTGCCCAGCTCACAAGAAAGCGAGGTGAAGAAAGGAGCTCAGGGGCACTGTAATTCACAAACCTACAGAGATATAAATGACAGCTATCTTCCAAAAGTATATTGAAGTAAGCCTGCGAAGGGGACTTGAAAGCGGGCAGAATTTCAGGAAAACGATTGCAGGGGGTAGACTGGAATTGCCCTGAAAGCATAGGAAAAGAGGCACAACGTCGACAATGATGCACTTGGCCAAAAAGGGCGTATGCGTTTTTTCCTGAATATATTCAGGAAAAAACGCATACGCCCTTTTTGGCCAACCAAGCAAGCCTGTAAAGGAAATCTGCACTACAATGAAGTCTCACTGCCCCTCGGGCAAGAGGGCCATGTGAAAAAAGTGTAAAATCCAGGAAGGTAGGACAGGATATGGAGAACAGGGAGCCTTGTTATGCTGATTGGCAGGATGTAAATTGCCAGCAGCCACCCTGGAGAAGTGTATGGTGTTTCCTGAAACACATAAGAAACAGAGCAACACAGCCTATGGCACTTCCACTTATGGTCCTATAGCTTACGGAAATTAAAATCAAAAACAGACAGCCACCCCAATATTTGGGACGGCTGTGTTCACAAGAAGCTCGTCTACAGTATCAGGTAAATATCCCAGAAAGCAAAAAATGGATAAAGAAGTTGTGGCACGTACGTACAATGCAATATCACTCAGCAATGAAATCTGTGACATCAGGCCCGTAGCGGCATAGTGAGTGGATGCAGGTACGGTGATTCTACGTGAACTACGTCACACAGAAAAAGAAACATCATAAGATATCACTAATACACCGAATGTAAACTTGACTACACATGAACTGAATTACAAAACAGAACAGGGTCTCAAATTTAGAAAATCAACTAGTGCTTGCTTATGGGGAAAGGGGCCTTGGGGTGCTGCATAAAACCAGAGACTGAAATTAGCACAGATAACATTCCATAAGCCAAATATGTAATAGACAAGACCTACTCCTTGCTCAACGAAATGGACCCAACACCACATATTCAACGCCTAGGAATATACCTGACTAGGAAGAATCTTAAAACCCATGGATATATATGTCTCCGTAAGAGAATCAAGCGTGTGTACAGCGGCCGAAACGCAGCAGTGAAAATCCGATAAATCCCATTATCAAAATAAATTTCGAAAACAAAACACAAAGACAGTGAAATAGAGAGCAATTCTTAAATAATTCACTCAGGACATGTGATGCAACCGGGATTGACCACATCTACACCCAGAGCTGGTTGAGACATAAGGCTGGACACTTCAGGCTGATAGCATTGGTGAGTTTCGGTGAGCAAATGCAGACCCTTTGAAGTCATACTGCATGGTACCCATTCCATGGGTCCCAACTCTCCAGGTTCAAGGGATTCTTCCTCCAGCTAAATCATGCATGGGAAACCCAGAGTATCGTCCACCGTGTGATTGGGAAACGATTTAAAATGCATCTCAGTTTCCGTATCCTGGTCCTCGGGTTCACCATTCCAGATGCTTTACTAACACTCTCCCCGCTTGGAGAGTCAGTGCCTTTAACCTCCTCTTTGGCACAGCTTGCAATTTCTGTGCAAGATGAACAGGAATAGGGAGAACCAATGAGAGACTAGCTGTAGGTGTCTGCACGGGCAAATGTAACGCTCATTGCCCACCAGGAAGAGGAATTAAACAAAGGCTCAGTGTGCCCTGCTGGAAACAGATTAGGGCCTGAAGCAATCCTGCGGTTTTCTGCCCAGCTCACAAGAAAGCCAGTTGAAGAAAGGAGCTCAGGGGCACTGTAATTCACAAACCTGCAGAGTTATAAATAACAGCTATCCTCCAAAAATATATTGAAGTAAGCCTGCGAAGGGGACTGGAAAGCGGGGCAGAATTTCAGGAAAACGATTGCAGGGGGTAGACTGAAATTGCCTTGAAAGCATAGGAAAAGAGACAGAACGTCGACAATGATGCCCTTGGCCAAAAAGTGCGTATGCGTTTTTTCCTGAATATATTCAGGAAAAAACGCATACGAACTTTTTGGCCAACCAAGCAAGCCTGTAAAGAAATCTGCACTACAATGAAGTCTCACTGCCCCCCGGGCAAAAGGGCCATCTGAAAAAAGTGTAAAATCCAGAAAGGTAGGACAGGATATGGAGAACAGTGAGCCTTATTATGCCGATTGGCAGGATGTAAATTGCCAACAGCCAACCTGGAGAAGTGTATGGTGTTTCCTGAAACACGTAAGAAATAAAGCAACACAGCCTATGGCACTTGAACTTATGGTCCTATAGGTTAGGGAAATTAAAATCAAAAACAGACAGCCACCCCTATATTTGGGACGGCTGTGTTCACAGGAAGCTCGTCTACAGTACCAGGTAAATATCCCAGAAAGCAAAAAATGGATAAAGAAGTTGTGGCACGTACGTGCAATGCAGTATCACTCAGCAATGAAATCTGTGTCATCAGGCCCGTAGCTGTTAGTGAGTGGATGCATGTACGGTGATTCTACGTGAAATACGTCACACAGAAATAGAAACATCATAAGATATCACTAATACACGGAATGTAAACTTGACTACATATGAACTGAATTACAAAAAAGAACAGGGTCTCAAATTTAGAAAACCAACTAGTGCTTGCTTATGGGGAAAGGTGCGTTGGGGTGCTGCATAAAACCAGAGACTGAAATTAGCACAGATAACTTTCCATAAGCCAAATATATAATAGACAAGACCTACTCCTTGCTCAACGAAATGGACCCAACACCACATATTCAACGCCTAGGAATATACCTGATTAGGAAGAATCTTAAAACCCATGGATATATATGTCTCCGTAAGAGAATCAAGCATGTGTACAGCGGCCGAAACGCAGTAGTGAAAATCCGATAAATCCCATTATCAAAATAAATTTCGAAAACAAAACACAAAGACAGTGAAATAGAGAGCAATTCTTAAATAATTCACTCAGGGCATGTGATGCAACCGGGATTTAACACATCTACACCCAGAGCTGGTTGAGTCATAAGGCTGGACACTTCAGGCTGATAGCATTGGTGAGTTTCGGTGAGCAAATGCAGACCCTTTGAAGTCATACTGCATGGTACCCATTCCATGGGTCCCAACTCTCCAGGTTCAAGGGATTCTTCCTCCAGCTAAAACATGCATGGGAAACCCAGAGTATCATCCACCGTGTGTTTGGGAAACGATTTAAAATGCATCTCAGTTTTCGTATCCTGGTCCTCGGGTTCAACATTCCAGATGCTTTACTAACACTCTCCCCGCTTGGAGAGTCAGTGCCTTTAACCTCCTCTTTGGCACAGCTTGCAATTTCTGTGCAAGATGAACAGGAATAGGGAGAACCAATGAGAGACTAGCTGTAGGTGTCTGCACGGGCAAATGTAACGCTCATTGCCCACCAGTAAGGGGAATTAAACAAAGGCTCAGTGTGCCCTGCTGGAAACAGATTAGGGCCTGAAGCAATCCTGCGGTTCTGTGCCCAGCTCACAAGAAAGCGAGGTGAAGAAAGGAGCTCAGGGGCACTGTAATTCACAAACCTACAGAGTTATAAATGACAGCTATCTTCCAAAAGTATATTGAAGTAAGCCTGCGAAGGGGACTTGAAAGCGGGCAGAATTTCAGGAAAACGATTGCAGGGGGTAGACTGGAATTGCCCTGAAAGCATAGGAAAAGAGGCACAACGTTGACAATGATGCACTTGGCCAAAAAGGGCGTATGCGTTTTTTCCTGAATATATACAGGAAAAAACGCATACGCCCATTTTGGCCAACCAAGCAAGCCTGTAAAGGAAATCTGCACTACAATGAAATCTCACTGCCCCCCCCGGGCAAAAGGGCCATCTGAAAAAAGTGTAAAATCCAGAAAGGTAGGACAGGATATGGAGAACAGGGAGCCTTGTTATGCTGATTGGCAGGATGTAAATTGCCAGCAGCCACCCTGGAGAAGTGTATGGTGTTTCCTGAAACACGTAAGAAACAAAGCAACACAGCCTATGGCACTTCCACTTATGGTCCTATAGCTTACGGAAATTAAAATCAAAAACAGACAGCCACCCCAATATTTGGGACGGCTGTGTTCACAAGAAGCTCGTCTACAGTATCAGGTAAATATCCCAGAAAGCAAAAAATGGATAAAGAAGTTGTGGAACGTACCTACAATGCAATATCACTCAGCAATGAAATCTGTGTCATCAGGCCCGTAGCGGCATAGTGAGTGGATGCAGGTACGGTGATTCTACGTGAACTACGTCAAACAGAAAAAGAAACATCACAAGATATCACTAATACACGGAATGTAAACTTGACTACACATGAACTGAATTACAAAACAGAACAGGGTCTCAAATTTAGAAAATCAACTAGTGCTTGCTTATGGGGAAAGGGGCCTTGGGGTGCTGCATAAAACCAGAGACTGAAATTAGCACAGATAACATTCCATAAGCCAAATATGTAATAGACAAGACCTACTCCTTGCTCAACGAAATGGACCCAACACCACATATTCAACGCCTAGGAATATACCTGACTAGGAAGAATCTTAAAACCCATGGATATATATGTCTCCGTAAGAGAATCAAGCGTGTGTACAGCGGCCGAAACGCAGCAGTGAAAATCCGATAAATCCCATTATCAAAATAAATTTCGAAAACAAAACACAAAGACAGTGAAATAGAGAGCAATTCTTAAATAATTCACTCAGGGCATGTGATGCAACCGGGATTGACCACATCTACACCCAGAGCTGGTTGAGACATAAGGCTGGACACTTCAGGCTGATAGCATTGGTGAGTTTCGGTGAGCAAATGCAGACCCTTTGAAGTCATACTGCATGGTACCCATTCCATGGGTCCCAACTCTCCAGGTTCAAGGGATTCTTCCTCCAGCTAAAACATGCATGGGAAACCCAGAGTATTGTCCACCGTGTGATTGGGAAACGATTTAAAATGCATCTCAGTTTTCGTATCCTGGTCCTCGGGTTCACCATTCCAGATGCTTTACTAACACTCTCCCCGCTTGGAGAGTCAGTGCCTTTAACCGCCTCTTTGGCACAGCTTGCAATTTCTGTGCAAGATGAACAGGAATAGGGAGAACCAATGAGAGACTAGCTGTAGGTGTCTGCACGGGCAAATGTAACGCTCATTGCCCACCAGGAAGAGGAATTAAACAAAGGCTCAGTGTGCCCTGCTGGAAACACATTAGGGCCTGAAGCAATCCTGCGGTTTTCTGCCCAGCTCACAAGAAAGCGAGTTGAAGAAAGGAGCTCAGGGGCACTGTAATTCACAAACCTGCAGAGTTATAAATAACAGCTATCCTCCAAAAATATATTGAAGTAAGCCTGCGAAGGGGACTGGAAAGCGGGGCAGAATTTCAGGAAAACGATTGCAGGGGTAGACTGGAAATGCCTTGAAAGCATAGGAAAAGAGGCAGAACGTCGACAATGATGCACTTGGCCAAAAAGTGCGTATGCGTTTTTTCCTGAATATATTCAGGAAAAAATGCATACGCACTTTTCGGCCAACCAAGCAAGCCTGTAAAGAAATCTGCACTACAATGAAGTCTCACTGCCCCCCGGGCAAAAGGCCCATCTGAAAAAAGTGTAAAATCCAGAAAGGTAGGACAGGATATGGAGAACAGTGAGCCTTGTTATGCCGATTGGCAGGATGTAAATTGCCAACAGCCAACCTGGAGAAGTGTATGGTGTTTCCTGAAACACGTAAGAAATAAAGCAACACAGCCTATGGCACTTGCACTTATGGTCCTATAGCTTAGGGAAATTAAAATCAAAAACAGACAGCCACCCCAATGTTTGGGACGGCTGTGTTCACAGGAAGCTCGTCTACAGTACCAGGTAAATATCCCAGAAAGCAAAAAATGGATAAAGAAGTTGTGGCACGTACGTGCAATGCAGTATCACTCAGCAATGAAATCTGTGTCATCAGGCCCGTAGCGGTTAGTGAGTGGATGCATGTACGGTGATTCTACGTGAACTACGTCACACAGAAATAGAAACATCATAAGATATCACTGATACACCGAATGTAAACTTGACTACACATGAACTGAATTACAAAACAGAACAGGGTCTCAAATTTAGAAAACCAAATAGAGCTTGCTTATGGGGAAAGGTGCGTTGGGGTGCTGCATAAAACCAGAGACTGAAATTAGCACAGATAACTTTCCATAAGCCAAATATATAATAGACAAGACCTACCACTTGCTCAAAGAAATAGACCCAACACCACATGTTCAACGCCTAGGAATATACATGACTAAGAAGAATCTTAAAACCCATGGATATATATGTTTCCGTAAGAGAATCAAGCATGTGTACAGCGGCCGAAACGCAGCAGTGATAATCCGATAAATCCCATTATCAAAATAAATTTAGAAAACAAAACACAAAGACAGTGAAATAGAGAGCAATTCTTAAATAATTCACTCAGGGCATGTGATGCAACCGGGATTGACCACATCTACACCCAGAGCCAGTTTAGACATAAGGCTGGACACTTCAGGCTGATAGCATTGGTGAGTTTTGGTGAGCAAATGCAGACCCTTTGAAGTCATACTGCATGGTACCCATTCCATGGGTCCCAACTCTCCAGGTTCAAGGGATTCTTCCTCCAGCTAAAACATGCATGGGAAACCCAGAGTATGGTCCACCGTGTGATTGGGAAACGATTTAAAATGCATCTCAGTTTTCGTATCCTGGTCCTCGGGTTCACCATTCCAGATGCTTTACTAACACTCTCCCCGCTTGGAGAGTCAGTGCCTTTAACCTCCTGTTTGGCACAGCTTGCAAATTCTGTGCAAGATGAACAGGAATAGGGAGAACCAATGAGAGACTAGCTGTAGGTGTCTGCACGGGCAAATGTAACGCTCATTTCCCACCAGGAAGAGGAATTATCCAAAGGCTCACTGTGTCCTGCCGGAAACAGATTAGCGCCTGAAGCAATCCTGCGGTTTTGTGCCCAGCTCACAAGAAAGCGAGTTGAAGAAAGGAGCTCAGGGGCACTGTAATTCACAAACCAGCAGAGTTATAAATGACAGCTATCCTCCAAAAATATATTGAAGTAAGCCTGCGAAGGGGACTTGAAAGCGGGGCAGAATTTCAGGAAAACGATTGCAGGGGGTAGACTGGAATTGCCCTGAGAGCATAGGAAAAGAGGCAGAACGTCGACAATGATGCACTTGGCTAAAAAGGGCGTATGCGTTTTTTCCTGAATATATTCAGGAAAAAACGCATATGCCCTTTTTGGCCAACCAAGCAAGCCTGTAAAGGAAATCTGCACTACAATGAAGTCCCACTGCCCGCCGGGCAAAAGGGCCATCTGAAAAAAGTGTACAATCCAGACAGGTAGGACAGGATATGGAGAACAGGGAACCTTGTTATGCTGATTGGCAGGATGTAAATTGTGAACAGCCACCCTGGAGAAGTTTATGGTGTTTCCTGAAACACGTAAGAAATAAAGCAACACAGCCTATGGCACTTGCACTTATGGTCCTATAGCTTAGGGAAATTAAAATCAAACACAGAGAGCCACACCAATGCTTGGGACGGCTGTGTTCACAAGAAGCTCGTCTACAGTACCAGGTAAATATCCCAGAAAGCAAAAAATGGATAAAGAAGTTGTGCCATGTACGTACAATGGAATATCACTCAGCAATGAAATCTGGGTCATCAGGCCTGTAGCGGCATAGTGAGTGGATGCAGGTACGGTGCTTCTACGTGAACTACGTCACACAGAAATAGAAACATCATAAGATATCACTAATACACGGAATGTAAACTTGACTACACATGAACTGAATTACAAAACAGAACAGGGTCTCCAATTTAGAAAACCAACTAGTGTTTGCTTATGGGGAAAGGTGCGTTGGGGTGCTTCATAAAACCAGAGTCTGAAATTAGCACAGATAACTTTCCATAAGCCAAATATGTAATAGACAAGACCTATTCCTTGCTCAAAGAAATGGACCCAACACCATATGTTCAACGCCTACGAATATAACTGACTAGGAAGAATCTTAAAACCCATGGATATATATGTCTCCGTAAGAGAATCAAGCGTGTGTACAGCGGCCGAAACGCAGCAGTGAAAATCCGATAAATCCTATTATCAAAAATAATTTCAAAAACAAAACACAAAGACAGTGAAATAGAGAGCAATTCTTAAATAATTCACTCAGGGCATGTGATCCAACCGGGATTGACCACATCTACACCCAGAGCTGGTTGAGACATAAGGCTGGACACTTCAGGCTGATAGCATTGGTGAGGTTCGGTGAGTAAATGCAGACCCTTTGAAGTCATACTGCATGGTACCCATTCCTTAGGTCCCAACATTCCAGGTTCTGGGGATTCTTCCTCCAGTTAAATCATGCATGGGAAACCCAGAGTATGCTCCACCGTGTGATTGGGAAACGATTTAAAATGCATCTCAGTTTTCGTATCCTGGTCCTCCGGTTCACCATTCCAGACGCTTTACTAACACTCTCCCCGCTTGGAGAGTCAGTGCCTTTAACCTCCTGTTTGGCACAGCTTGCAATTTCTGTACAAGATGAACAGGAATAGGGAGAACCAATGAGAGACTAGCTGTAGGTGTCTGCACGGGCAAATGTAACGCTCATTGCCCACCAGGAAGAGGAATTAAACAAAGGCTCAGCATGCCCTGCTGGAAACAGATTAGTGCCTGAAGCAATCCTGCGGTTTTGTGCCCAGCTCACAAGAAAGCGAGTTGAAGAAAGGAGCTCAGGGGCACTGTAATTCACAAACCTGCAGAGTTATAAATGACAGCTATCCTCCAAAAATATATTGAAGTAAGCCTGCAAAGGGGACTTGAAAGCGGGGCAGAAATTCAGGAAAACGATTGAAGGGTTAAACTATAATTGCACTTAAAGAATAGGAAAAGAGGCAGAACGTCGATAATGATGCACTTGTCCAAAAAGTGCGGATGCTTTTTTCCCTAAATATATTGAGGAAAAAATGCATACGCACTTTTTGGCCAACCAAGCAAACTTGTAAATAAACCTGCACTACAATGAAGTCTCAGTGCCCCCCAGGGCAAAAGGGCCATTTAAAAAAATTGTAAAATCCAGAAACGGAGGACAGGCAATGGAAAAGGGGGATCCTTATTATGCTGATGCGTATGATGTAAATTGCCGACAGCCATTCTGGAGATGTGTTATGTGTTTCCTGAAACACGTAAGAAACAAAGCAACACAGCCTATGGCACTTCCACTTATGGTCCTACAGCTTAGGGAAATTAAAATCAAAAACACCCAGCCACCTCAAAGTTTGGGACCTCTCTGTTCACAAGAACCTCGTTTACAGTACCAGGTAAATATCTCAGAGAGCAAACAATGGATAAAGAAGTTGTGGTACGTACGTACAATGGAATATCACTCAGCAATGAAATCTGTGTCATCAGGCCCGTAGTGGCATAGTGAGTGGATACAGGTATGGTGATTCTACGTGAAATAAGTCACACATAAAAAGAAACATCATAAAATATCACTAATACACAGTATGTAAACTTGACTACACATGAACTGAATTACAAAACAGAACAGTCTCAAATTTAGAAAACCAACTTGTGCTTTCTTATGGAGAAAGGTGCGTTGGAGTGCTGCATAAAACCAGAGACTGAAATTAGCACAGATAACTTTCCATAAGCCAAATATGTAATAGACAAGACCTACTCCTTGCTCAACGAAATGGACTCAACACCACATATTCAACGCCTAGGAATATACCTGACTAGGAAGAATCTTAAAACCCATGGATATATATGTCTCCGTAAGAGAATCAAGCGTGTGTACAGCGGCGGAAATGCAGCAGTGAAAATCCGATAAATCCCATTATCAAAATAAATTTCGAAAACAAAACACAAAGACAGTGAAATAGAGAGCAATTCTTAAATAATTCACTCAGGGCATGTGATGCAAGCGGGATTTACCACATCTACACCCAGAGCTGGTTGAGACATAAGGCTGGACACTTCAGTCTGATAGCATTGGTGAGTTTCGGTGAGCAAATGCAGACCCTTTGAAGTCATACTGCATGGTACCCATTCCATGGGTCCCAACTCTTCAGGTTCAAGGGATTCTTCCTCCAGCTAAAACATGCATGGGAAACCCAGAGTATCGTCCACCGTGTGATTGGGAAATGATTTAAAATGCATCTCAGTTTTCGTATCCTGGTCCTCGGGTTCACCATTCCAGATGCTTTACTAACACTCTCCCCGCTTGGAGAGTCAGTGCCTTTAACCTCCTCTTTGGCACAGCTTGCAATTTCTGTGCAAGATGAACAGGAATAGGGAGAACCAATGAGAGACTAGCTGTAGGTGTCTGCACGGGCAAATGTAATGCTCATTTCCCACCAGGAAGAGGAATTAACCAAACGCTCAGCGTGCCCTGCTGGAAAGAGATTAGTGCCTGAAGCAATCCTGCGGTTTTGTGCCCAGCTCACAAGAAAGCGAGTTGAAGAAAGGAGCTCAGGGGCACTGTAATTAACAAACCTGCAGAGTTATAAATGACAGCTATCCTCCAAAAATATATTGAAGTAAGCCTGCAAAGGGGACTTGAAAGCGGGGCAGAAATTCAGGAAAACGATTGAAGGGTTAAACTGGAATTGCACTTAAAGAATAGGAAAAGAGGCAGAACGTCGATAATGATGCACTTGTCCAAAAAGTGCGGATGCTTTTTTCCCTAAATATATTCAGGAAAAAACGCATACGCACTTTTTGGCCAACCAAGAAGCTTGTTAATAAACCTGCACTACAATGAAATCTCAGTGCCCCCCAGGGCAAATGGGCCATTTAAAAAAATTGTAAAATCCAGAAACGGAGGACAGGCAATGGAAAACAGGGATCCTTATTATGCTGATGCATATGATGTAAATTGCCGACAGCCATTCTGGAGAAGTGTTATGTGTTTCCTGAAACACATAAGAAACAAAGCAACACAGCCTATGGCACTTCCACTTATGGTCCTACAGCTTAGGGAAATTAAAATCAAAAACACCCAGCCACCTCAAAGTTTGGGACCTCTCTGTTCACAAGAACCTCGTTTACAGTACCAGGTAAATATCTCAGAGAGCAAACAATGGATAAAGAAGTTGTGGTACGTACGTACAATGGAATATCACTCAGCAATGAAATCTGTGTCATCAGGCCCGTAGTGGCATAGTGAGTGGATACAGGTATGGTGATTCTACGTGAAATAAGTCACACATAAAAAGAAACATCATAAAATATCACTAATACACAGTATGTAAACTTGACTACACATGAACTGAATTACAAAACAGAACAGTCTCAAATTTAGAAAACCAACTTGTGCTTTCTTATGGAGAAAGGTGCGTTGGAGTGCTGCATAAAACCAGAGACTGAAATTAGCACAGATACCGTTCCATAAGCCAAATATGTAATAGACAAGACCTACTCATTGCTCAACGAAATGGACTCAACACCACATATTCAACGCCTAGGAATATACCTGACTAGGAAGAATCTTAAAACCCGTGGATATTTATGTCTCCGTAAGAGAATCAAGAGTGTGTACAGCGGCATTAACGCAGCAGTGAAAATCCGATAAATCCCAGTGTCAAAAAAAATTTCAAAAACAAAACACAATGACAGTGAAATAGAGAGCAATTCTTAAATAACTCACACAGGGCATGTGATACAACCTGGTTTACCACATCTACACCCAGAGCTGGGTGAGAGATAAGGCTTGACCCTTTGGGCTGATAGCATTGGTGAGGTTCAGTGAGCAAATGCAGACCCTTTGATGTCATACTGTCTGGTACCCATTCCATGGTTCCCAACTCTCCAGGTTCAAGGGATTCTTCCTTCTGCTAAAATTTGCATGGGAAACCCAGAGTATGCTCCACCGTGTGACTGGGAAACCTTTTTACATGCATGTCTGTTTTTGTACCCTGGTACTCAGGTTCACCATTCCAGACCCTTTTCTTACACTCTCCCCATTTGGAGAGTCAGTGCCTTTAACCTCCTGTTTGGCACTGTTTGCAATTTCTGCGCAAGATGAACAGGAATAAGGAGAACCAATGGGAGACTATCTGTAGGTGTGTGCACGGGCAAATATGTTTTTTAACATCTTTATTGGGGTATAATTGCTTTACAATGGTGTGTTAGTTTTTGCTTTATAACAAAGTGAATCAGCTATACATATACATATGCTCCCTGTGTCTTCCCTCTTGTGTCTCCCTCCCTCCCTCTCTCCCCCTTCCACCCCTCCAGGCTGTCCCAACGCCCCGAGCTAATATCCCTGTGCCTTGCGGCTGCTTCCCCCTTGCTATCTACCTTACTACATTTGTTAGTGTGTATATGTCCATGACTCTCTCTCGCCCTGTCAAAACTCACCATTCCCCCTCCCCATATCCTCAATTCCGTTCTCCAGTAGGTCTGCGCCTCTATTCCTGTCTTATCCCTAGGTTCTTCATGACATTTTTTTCCTTTAAATTCCATATATATGTGTTAGCATACGCTATTTGTCTTTTTCTTTCTGACTTACTTCACTCTGTATGACAGACTCTAGGTCTATCCATCTCATTACAAATAACTCAGTTTCATTTCTTTTTAAGGCTGAGTAATATTCCATTGTGTATATGTGCCACATCTTCTTTATCCATTCGTGCGATGATGGGCGCTTAGGTTCTTTCCATCTCCGGGCTATTGTAAATAGAGCTGCAATGAACATTTTGGTACATGACTCTTTTTGAATTTTGGTTTTCTCAGGGTATATGCCCAGTATGCACGGGCAATTTTAACACTCATTTCCCAACAGGAAAAGGAATTAACCAAAGGCTCAGCATGCCGTGCTGGAACAAGATTAGGGCCTGAAGCAATCCTGCGGTTTTGTGGCCAGCTCACAAGAAAGCGAGTTGAGGAAAGGAGCTCAGGGGCACTGTCATTCACATACCTGCAGACTTATAAATGACAGAAATCGTACAAAAATATATTGAATTAAGGCTGCGAAGAGGACTTGAAAGTGGGGCAGAATTGCTGGAATCCGATTTCAGGAGGTAGACGTGAATTGCTCTGAAAGCATAAGAGAAGTGGCAGAACCTCGTCAATGAAGCACTTGGCCAAAAAGGGCATATGCATTTTTTCCAGGGCCATCATTCACGGGAGTAGGAGGCTCCCAGCATGCTCCAGTGGCCAACAGAGGGCCCACGTCGCCAAGGCGATGTGAGCTAGCCAGGCAGGAGTGACCTGACATCAGAGGGCACACCTCACAGAATGGTAGGGAACCCAGCCAGGATCAGACTCTCCCCAGAGGGCCCACATCACCAAGGTGATGGGAACCAGGCAGGAGTGTCCTCACACCTGTGGGGCCACATCATCAAAAGTTGAGGTACCCAGTACATGTGGCCTCAAACCAGAGGACCCACATCACCATGGGTTTCGGAGTGAGGCAGGTAGGATTAACCTCACAACACATGTCCCATTGTATACAAAAGGTGTGGAAACCAGCAGTTGGATCTTCCTAGCAGGCGGCCCAGAGCACTGAGGCTATGAGATCCAGGCCGGCATGAACTCACAACAGAGGGCCCTCATTGTGATTCTGTAAGCAACCCAGCCGTTGTGACCTCAGAGCAGAAGGCCCACATCCCCATGGGGAAGGGAAACAAGCAGGAGTGTCATCGCAAGAGTGGGCACACATGAAAAAATGTGGGGAGCCCAGCAATTAGTGCCTGATGCCAGAGGGCCCTCATCACCGAGGGGCGGTGGCTCCCAGCCAGCTCCGACTGCTACCAGAGGGGCGACGTCGCCAATGCGGAGTGCGACAACCAGGCAGGAGTGACCTCAGAGCAGAGGGTCAACCTCACAGAAGTGTGAAGAACCAAAGAGGATCAGATTCTCACCAGAGGGCCCACATCACCAAGGGAATGGGAACCAGGCAGGAGTGTCCTCACACTAGTGGGGCCACATCACCGAAAAGTGAGGGACCCAGCACACGTGGCCTCAAACCAGAGGACACACATCACAAGGGAGCTGGGATTGAGGCAGGCAGGAGGAGCCTCAAAACAGAGGGACCATAGAATTAAAGAGGTGAAGAATCCCGCAGTTGGAACCTCCCAGCAGGCGGCCAGGAGCAGCGAGACTATGGGATCCAGGCCGGAGTGATCTCACACCAGAGGGCCGTCATCATGAAACTGTGAGCAACCTAGGCGTTGGGATCTCAGAGCAGAAGGCCCACATTCCCATGGGGTTGGGAACCTGTCAGAAGTGTACTCGCACCACAGGGCACACATCAGAGAATTTAGGGAACCCAGGAGTTAGGGCCTGACGCCAGAGGGCCCTCATTACCAAGGGGAGGAGACTCCAATCAGGCACCAACACCCAACTGAGGTCCCACGTCGCCAAGGTGACGTGTGACAGCCAGGTAGGAGTGACCTCACCGCAGAGGGCCTACCTCACAGAAGGGTGAGGAACACAGCCAGGATAAGACTCTCACCAGAGGGCCCACATCACCAAGGTGATCAGAACCAGGCAGGAGAGTCTTCACACCAGTGTGGCCACATCATAGAAAGGTGAGGAACCCAGCACATGTGGCCTAAACCAGAAGACCCACATCTCCAAGGGGCTCGGAATGAGGCAGGCAGGAGTAGCCTCACAACACAGGGCCCATAGAATAAAAAAGCTGAGGAATCCAGCAATGGGAACCTCCCAGCAGGCGGCCAAGAGCACCAAGTCTATGCGATTCAGGCCGCAGTAAACTCACAGCAGAGGGTCCACATCATGAAACTGCGAGCAACCCAGCCATTTGGACCTCAGAGCAGAAGGTCCACATCCCCAAGGTGTTGGGAGCATGGCAGGAGTGTCCTCGCACCACTTAGCACATATCAGAAAATGTGGGTACCCAGCAGTTAGGGCCTGACGCCAGAGGGCCCTCATCACTGAGGGGAGGAGGCTCCCAGCATGTTCCAACTACCACAAGAGGGCCCACGTCGCCAAGGCGGGGTGTGCCAGCCAGGCACGAGTGACCTCACAGCAGACGGCCCACCTCAAAGAAGTGTGAGGAACCCAACCAGGATCAGACTCTCACCAGAGGGCCCATATCACCAAGGGGACGGGAACCAGGCACGAGTGTCCTCACACCAGTGGGGCCACATCACTAAAAGATGAGGAAACTGGCACATGTGGCCACAAACCAGAGGACCTACATCACCAAGGGGCTGGGAGTGACACAGGCAGGAGGAGCCTCCCAACACAGGGCCCAAAGAATAAAAAAGGTGAGGAACCCAGCAGTTGGAACTTCCCAGCAGGCGGCCCAGAGTACAGAGGCTATGGGATCTAGGAATGAGTGAACTAACACCAGAGAGCTAACATCAGGAAACTGTGAGCAACCCAGTCGTTGGAACCTCAGAGCAGAAGGCCCATATCGCCATGGGGATGGGAACATTTCACGAGTGTCCTGGCATCACTGGGCTCACATCAGAAAACCTGGGGAGCCCAGCAGTTAGAGCCTGACGCCAGAGGGACCTCATCACCGAGGACAGGAGTCTCCAAAAGGATCCAACTGCCACCAGAGGGCCGACGTCACCAAGGCAATGGGAGCAAGCCAGGCAGGAGTTACCTCAGAGCACAGGGCCCACCTCACAGAACGGTAAGGAACCCAGCCAGGATCAGACTCTCACCAGAGGGGTCACATCACCAAGGGGCTGGGAAACAGGCACGAGTGTCCTCACACCATTGGGGCCACATCATCGAAAGGTGAGGGACCCAGCACACGTGGCCTCACACCAGAGGACACACATCACAACGGGGCTGGGATTGAGGCAGGCAGGAGGAGCCTCAAAACAGAGGGCCCATAGAATAAAAAAGGTGAGGAATCCCGCAGTTGGAACCTCCCAGCAGGCGCCCAGGAGCAGCAAGCCTATGGGATCTAGGCCGGAATGAACGCACATCAGAGGGCCCTCATCATGAAACTGTGAGCACCCCAGGCGTTGGGACCTCAGAGCAGAAGGCCCAAATTCCCATGGGGTTGGGAACCTGACAGGAGTGTACTCGCACCACAGGTCGCACATCTGCAAATTTTGAGAGCCCAGGAGTTAGGGTCAGACGCAAGTGGGCCCTCATTACCGAGGGATGGAGACTCGCAGCAGACACCAACTCCCAACTGAGGGCCCACGTCACCAAGGTGATGTGTGCCAGCCAGGCAGGAGTGACCTCACCGCAGAGGGCCTACCTCACAGAAGGGTGAGGAAACCAGCCAGGATAAGACTCTCACCAGAGGGCCCACATCACCAAGGGGATCGGAACCAGGCAGGAGGGTCCTCACACCAGTGTGGCCACATTATAGAAAGGTGAGGAACCCAGAACATGTGGCCTAAAACAGGGGACCCACATCTCCAAGGGGCTAGGAGTGAGGCAAGCAGGAGTATCCTCACAAAACAGAGCCCACAGAATAAAAGTTGTGAGGAATCCAGCAGTTGGAACCGGCCAGTAGGCTGCCCAGAGCACAGAGTCTATGGGATCCAGGCCACAGCAAACTCACAGCAGAGGTCCCACATCATGAAACTGTGAGCAACCCAGCGGATGGGACCTCAGAGCAGAAGGCCCACATCCCTATGGGGATGGGAACCTGACAGGAGTGTCCTCGGCCCACTTCCACGAATCAGAAAATGTGGGAACCCAGCAGTTAGGACCTGAGGCCAGAGGACCCTCATCACCGAGGGGAGGAGGCTCCCAGCAGGCTCTAACTGCCACCATAAGGCCGATGTCACCAAGGCGGGGTGTGCCAACCAGGCAGGAGTGACCTCAGAGCAGAAAGCCCACCTCACAGAAGTGTGAGGAACCCAACAAGGATCAGACTGTCACCAGAGGGCCAACATCACCAAGGGAATGGGAACCAGGCAGGAGTGTCCTCACACCAGTGGGGCTACATCACCATAATTTGAGGGACCCAGCACACGTGGCCTCAAACCTGAGGACACACATCACCAAGGGGCTGGGAGTGAGGCAGGCCAGAGGATCCTCAAAACAGAGGGACCATAGAATAAAAAAGGTGAGGAATCCCACAGTTGGAACCTCCGGCAGGCAGCCAGGAGCAGCGAGGCTATGGGATCTAGGCAGGAGTGAACTCACACCAGAGGGCCCTCATCATGAAACTGTGAGCAACACAGCCGTTGGGACCTCAGAGCAGAAGGCTCACATCCCCATGGGGATGGGAACCTGGCAGGAGTGTCCTTGCACCACTTCGCACGAATCAGAAAATGTGGGAACCCAGCAGTTAGGGCCTGAGGCCAGAGAGCCCTCATCACCGAGGGGAGGAGGCTCCCAGCAGGCTCCAACTGCCACCATATGGCCGACGTTGCCAAGGCGGGGTGTGCCAGTCAGGCAGGAGTGAGCTCAGAGCAGAGGGCCCACCTCACAGAAGGGTGAGGAACCTAACCAGGATCAGACTCTCACCAGAGGGCCAACATCACCAAGGTGATGGGAACCAGGCAAGACTGTCCTAACAGCAGTGGGGCCAACATCACCAAGGGAATGGGAACCAGGCAAGAGTGTCCTCACACCAGTGTGGCCACATTATAGAAAGGTGAGGAACACAGCACATGTGGCCTCAAACAAGGGGACACACATCACGAAGGGGCTGGGAGTGAGGCATGCAGGAGGAGACGCACAACCGAGGGCCCATAGAATAAAAAAGGTGAGGAATCGAGAAGTTGGAAACTCCAAGCTGGAGGCCCAGAGCACTGACACTATGGGATACAGGCCAGAGTGAACACACAGCAAAGGGCCCACATCATGAAACTGTGAGCAACCCAGCAGTTGGGACCACAGAACAGAAGTCCCACATGCCCATGGGGATGGGAACCTGGCAGGAGTGACTCGCACCACTGGGCACACATCAGAAAATGTGTGGAGCCCAGCACTTAGGGCCTGACACCAGAAGGCCCTCATCACTGAGGGGAGGAGGCCCCAGCACACTCCAACTGCCACCAGAGGGTCCACATCGCCAAGGCGACGTGCGCCAGCCAGGCAGGATTGACCTCACAGCAGAGGGCCCACATCATGAAAGTGTGAGCAACCCAGCCGTTAGGACCTCAGAACAGAAGGCCCACACGCTCATGAGGATGGGAACCTGGCAGGAGTGCCCTCGTACCACTTAGCACGTATCAGAAAATGTGGGAACCCCGCCATTAGGGTCTGACGCCAGAGGGCCTCATCACCGCGGGAAGGAGGCTCCCAGCAGGCTCCAACTGCCACCAGGGTGCCGAAGTCAACAAGGCGGGTTGTGCCAGCCAGGCAGGAGTGACCTCAGAGAAGAGGGCTCACCTCACGGATGTGTGAGGAACCCAACCAGGATCAGAGTCTCACCAGAGGGCCCACATCACCAAGGGGATGGGAACCAGGCAGGAGTGTCCACACACCAGTGGGGCCACATCATCAAAAGATGAGGAACCCATCACATATGGCCTCAAACCTGAGGACATACATCGCCATGTGGCTGGGAGTGAGGCAGGTATCTGGAGGGGCACATTTAACTCTAATTTCCCACCAGGAAGAGGAATTAACCAAAGGCTCAGAGTGCCGTGCTGGACCCTGATTATGGCCTGAAGCAAACCTGCAGTTTTGTGGCCAGCTTACAAGGAAGCGAGTTAAGAAAGGAGCTCAGGGGCACTGTAATTCACAAACCTGCAGAGATAAATGACAGCTATTGGCAAAAATATATCGAAGTAAGTCTGCAAAGAGGACTTGAAAACGAGGCAGAATTGCAGGAATCATATTTCAAGAGGTAGATTGGAATTGCATTTAAAGCATATGAAAAGCGGCAGATCTTTGACAGTGATGCACATGGACAAAAAGTGCGTATACATTTTTCCTGAATATATTCAGGAAAAAACGCATATGAACATTTTGGCCAACCAAGCACTCCAGCAATGGAAATCCACACTACAATGAAGTCACATTTCCCATTCGTCAAAAAGGCCATCTGAATAAAGTGTAAAAACCAGAAACACAGGACAGGCCATGGAGAACAGGGAGCCGTGTTATGCTGATGGGCGGGATGTAAATTGCCAACAGACACTCTGGAGATGTTCATGGTGTATCCTGAAACATCTAAAAAACAAAGCTACAGAGCCTAGGGCACTTCCACTTTTGGCCCTATAGCTTAGGAAAATTAAAATCAACAAGACACAGCCAACACAAAATTTAGGGCTGCTGTGTTTACAAGAACCTCGAGTCCAGTACAAATTAAATATCCCAGAAAGAAAAAAATGGATAAAGAAGTTGTGCTACTTACGTACAACGGAATATCACTCAGCAGTGAAATCAATGTCATCAGGCCTGTAGCAGCAAATTGAGTGGATTTAATTATGATGATTCTAAGAGAAATATATCACACAAAGAAAGATAATTATCATAAGATATCACTAATAGAGGGAGTGTAAACTTGGCTACACATAAACTGAATTACAAAACCGAACAGAGTCTCACATTTAGATAAAAACCTTATGCTTGCTTAAGGGGAAAGTTGAGTTGGGCTGCTGTATAAAAACAGATTGAAATTAGCACACATACCATTCCATAAGCCAAATACGTAATAAACAAGACCTACTCTTTGCTCAACGAAATAGACTCATCCATGGTGTATCACCTCACACCTATTAGAATGGGCATCATCAGAAAATCTACAAACAACAAATGCTGGAAACGGTGTGGAGATAAGGAATCCTCTTCCACTATTGTTGGGAACGTAAATTGATACAGTCACTGTGGAGAACATTATGGAGTTTCTTATAAAACTAAGAATAGAATTACCATATGATACAGCAATCCCTCTACTGGGCATATACCCAGACAAAACCATAAATCAAAAAGAGACATTCACCACAATGTTCATTGCATCACTATTTACACTATCCAGGAAATGGAAGCAACCTAAATGCCCACAGACAGACGAATGCATAAAGATGTGGTACATATATAAAATGGAGTATTACTAAGCCATAAAAAGGAATGAAATTGGGACATTTGTAGAGATGTTGATGGATCTAGAGACTGTCATACAGAGTGAAGTAAGTCAGAAAGAGAAAAACAAATCTTGTATATTAATGCATATATGTGGAACCTAGAAAAATTGTACAGATGAACCGTTTTGCAAGGCAGAAATAGAGCAATACATGTATACAACAAACGTATGGACAACAAGGGGGGAAAGCTGTTGGGGATGGTGGTGGGAGGAGTTGAGATATTGGGATTGGTATGTATACATTTATATGTATAAAGTAGATAACCAAAAACAACCTGCTGTATAAAAATATAAAATTAAATTCAAAATAAAAAAATAAAATTAAAAAAAGTAAAACAGAAAAATATTCTTCCCTTCACATACATGTATTTATATGAATAAATTATTTCCATGCTTATATCTGTAAATACACAAAAGAGGAATAAAATCTACCTTGAACCAAAAACGAAAAAAAGATAAAAAAGAACAGAACCCACCAGTTACACAGAGGAAAACCGTTTCAGGGCACTTGCTCCAATTGCAAACAATTCTGAAGTTGGTCAGTGGTGGGGAATCATCTCCCATTCAGCCAACATGCTCCTCGCAACAAGCGTCCTCACTGCAAAGCTGGTGGACCGTGCCGAGGTATCTGTGAGTAAACGTGGGCCGAGCCCCAGGCCAGCTGCTGCTGAAATGTTCCCACCCTTCCAAGACTAAACACCTGAATATGTACAAGGACTTGAAAACCTAGAGGAAGGGCCATGGAGCCACATGAGGGACAGCATGCCAGCCGACTTGGTGCCTGCAGGCCAGCCAGGATGGTCCTGGCCCTGGGTGCTCTTCTGGAAGCTCTCCATTTCCCTGCCTGAGATACCCCTGCTGTCCCGGCCCCCACTGCTTTCTTCCTTCCTCACCTGTGCCCAGGGAGAAATTCCAGCGGCAGGTGTGGGTGACACATCCTCTTCTTTAGCAGGTAGCATCTTGGCAACTGCTGCAGAAAGTCCAGCAGAGCCCCACTCACACTGGGACACCCACAAAGCCGTGGCCTCTCACTCCCTCCCACCAGCCCAGCCCCGAGACTGCTGACAGGGCAGAGAAAATGGCGTCAGGCACAGCTGCAGGGGCTCTTGCTGCCTGGAGCGGTGTTTATATTGATCTCAACCCAGGCACACCTGGGGAGGGCTGGCCGGCACGGTCAGGCTTCCCAAGCCAGCCAATAATCACCCCTCAGGGGCTCACAGTTGCTGAAAATGGAACTTGCTGAATTGGCCAGGTCCAAGGAACAGGTGTGGGCTCCTGAGAGTCAGGATAGACAAGGGGCTGCAGCTCTGGCTTGTTTTCTAATTATATTATCTGGCCCATGAGTGGGAGACAACTTCAAGAAAACCCTCTCCTAATGAGAGGAACCCAGGAGTAAGGGAGAGGAGGGGTGGGTGGTGGTTGGAGACAGAGGCCTGGTGCCCCGGGTGCAGTGGAAGTCTCTGGAAGACCAGGTGGAGGAGGCCGCACAGAGTGATGCCCAGGGTCACAGACCTGTCAGAGCTGCTGTTTGTTAGTTCAAGTCCTGCTCTGAGGTGCTCTGTGTCAGATCTGAGCGACAGGTGAGCTGGGAGTGCTCTGCAATGAGGGCTATGTGCACGGTTCCTGTGTGCCCAGCCCTGCCAAGGTACCTGCAAGGGTAGCTCTGTATCCTGGGAGGGGCCTGACCACGGGAGCCCCATGGACTGCAGAGGACCTGCCCAGGGAATCCCATATCCTGGGAGGGGCCTGAACACGAGAGCCCCGTGGGCTGGGGTGGGGGTAGGGTACCTGCCCAGGTGAGCTCCATATCCTGGGATTGGCCTGACCTCGAGAGCCCCATGGGCTGCTGGAGTCCTGGTAAAGGATGTCAGGACAGTCAGTGAAGCCACTGAGGATATACCTCCAGTAGTTCCTAAATCCTACACCCTGCTGGTCATTCTACCAACCACCAGGACTTGGTATTCTGTATTAGTCTTCACTGATGCCTTCTTTTGTATTCCATTAGTCCCAGAGTCACAAGAAATTTTGGCTTGTGAGTGACAGGACTCAACATACAACTAAAACAATACTTCCAGGCTGTCTTGCCCCAAGGGTTCAAAAATTCCCACACCATCTTTGGGGAAAGCTCAGCTAAAGACCTAAAAGTTCTACCTCTGGAAAAGGAAACACTCCTTCAATATTCAGACGACATTCTGATCGCCAGCCCTACTAAGGAGGCCTCAGAACTACCAAGCCAATAAAGGATAGAAGTTGTCCACGAAAAAGCTCAAGTATCACAGACTACGGTGACCTGCCTGGGCTTCATTCTCACAGAAGGTCGGAGAAGCCCATCCCAGGAAAGGGAAGAAACAATTTACAGCCTTACCCCTTTCTGAAACTAGAAGACAGCTTAGGGGTTCCTGGGGAAGCCAGGGTTTCCTGCCTCTGGATCCCTAACTACAGTCTACTAGCTGGGCCTCTATATGAAACACTGAAAGGAAAAGATGATGATCCTTTTGAATAGAATCCAGAAGTGGCCTTTCAAGAATGGAAAGAGCAGTCAATTCAGACCCTTGCCCTGGAACTCCCTAATTTAGCTAAACCCTTTGACCTTTACATTCCTGGTGAAAGGTGAATCGCCATTGGAGTATTAGTGCCAAAACTGGGACCACTTGAAATGGAACAATGCAAGAATGCCATCCAGGTAGGATAAACTATGGTCACCAAGGGGCTTGGCCCACCGCCACATCTGGCCAAGATACTGGTGGTATCTGAAAACCTGGAAATCAGCAGCCCAAAAGGCCACCTCCCTTCTAAGGGAAACGGACCCCACGTGGTGATCCTAACCCCCAACCATGCCCTGAAGTTGCAGGGTTTGCTCCGTGGGCACACTGACCTCGATTGAGGAGGCCCTCCAACTCCAACCTCCAGAGAGATAACCGGGGGCAACGGGGCACCATGACGACCCGTGTGACCATCACTTGACCTGGAGTTTCTCTCATAAAACAACAAGAGTGTGTCCCAAAAGAGTAGACTACTGCTTGCAGTACTTACTGTACCCAGAGGGGAGCTAATAATCTTGGCGGGGGAACCGTATATCATGCTGTCACCATAGAAAAGCCTACAGACACCCTGATGATGGTGGCCAATAAGACCGGCTGGACTCCTGTTTACTTCCAAAGGCTCTTGACTCAGTGACCATCATGATCCTTCATCACCACTGACCCTGGACTGTCTGGGAGCTGAGCGGGCAGGATCCTGACACCTGGTGCTGTTTTTACGTTAATTCAGGGGCCTAATGGAAGAAAGCGCAGACTGTTGGTCAGAGCATCTAGGCTGGCAGAAACGGTCAGTCAGAGCATCTAGGCTGGCAGAAACGGTCAGCCTAAGGTGGCCGAACAAATGTGGGGCGGAGTGAAACTGGACCTCACAGCGCCACTGCACATCTCCTTTCTGGACCCTTAAAGGTCATTAGAATCTATAACACTTCCAATACTGGTGCTCAGGTGGACGAGCAGGGAGGCAGGAGGCCTGGGGACAATCAACGTCACCTGGAGGCTGCTGGGGAGAAGTTCTGACCCTCGCCCACGGGTATGAAGCCTCCTAACTCAGCACTCAGCAGTTACAGAAGAAGGGTCTGCACCCGCAGCACTCCAAGAATGAGGAAAGGGACAAAAGGCAGAAGAGAAGTTTGTCCCAGGCAAAGCCCCTTAAAAATGCCTGGGAGATAAAAATAGAATCTGGGCAATAAAATAAAGTCTAACCATTTTTATCCTTTGTGCTTTGTCTAATTTCAGGTGCTCCTAGTGTCCCGCATACAGAGGTTCCACACCCGGCACTTCAGACCAGATTTCCTAGAGCAGAATGGCTCGATGACACTTCAGCTCCTGGGGCCCAGTTCAGACTCCGTGACATAGAGCCTGAGCTGCAGCCAACCAGGTCCTCGAGAGCTCAGCCCCCTCCCTCCCAGTGACTCTGACAGGATCTCTACACAGCAGCCCAGCCCACAGCCCACAGGGTAGCACCTCTCCATTCTCTGATCAAAATATAAAGTTTCCTTTGCTTTTGAACCAAACTCAGTCTCGATCTATTGGCTCCAATGACACTGGGCAGGGGGACACTTGTTGGCGTCCACTCTGGAGGATCAGTAACAGAAATTGAGAACATTGTAACTTCAATGAACAGATGTGTGAGCCAAACTGTAATTAACATAGAACAGTGTATAAGGCTCGGGTAAAATAAGATGTTTCTAACACTTCCATTTGATATTTCCATCACTTTCTTATAAGCAAGTTCAGTGAAAAGGTTTGTCTTCTTTGTCAGGTCAATATTAGAGAAACAAAGTGATTTCTTTCCAAGGATGTACATCTAATAATCTTGGTTAAAGCTTCAATCTTGTTTTAAATGCTTTTGCATTGAAAATGATACCTCTCTTTCAGCTCCCCCATTTCTGAGAAGCATAAAATCTTATAATTTATTATTACCAAAGGGAAATGGTAGGAGGAGGGATAAATTAACAGTTTGGGATTAACACATACACACTGCTATGTATGAAATCATCAGCAAGGAACTACTGTATAGCACAGGGAACTACACTCAATATTTTGCAATAACCTATAAGGGGAAATGATCTGAAAAAGAATAGATATTTTTATTGACATCATCCATCAATGACAGTAAAAATGGAATCTAAGGGAAGACAGTGGTGAGTGCTTCTGACCCTGAAGACTTCAATCATCTAAAGTTTGGACTCTGCCTACTTCCCAAGGCCCTTAATGAACATATGTGTAGCCGTAGCTTAAAAAATTCCCCAGTTTGGGTTGCGGAGAGACACTGATATTTAAAATCCCCTGGTGTTCTCCTCACATGAATGGGACCCTTCCTACACCTAAAACATGCCTGTCACACCCAGAGGATGGTATACCGTCTGATCGGGAAAAGTTTGGAAAAGGCATCTCATCTCCTCATCTCTTGGTGCTAGGGTTCACCACTCCAGCGTCTTTACTAACAGTCTCCCCACTTGGAGATGTCAGCACTGTCAACATCCTGTTGCATACAGTTTGGAATTTGTCCAGAGGATGAAGCAGAAGGAGGAGGAACAATGAGAGACAAGTCCTAGGTGTTCGGACAGGCACATGCCACTCTAATTTCCAATCAGGAAGACGAATTGACCAAAGGCTAGGGTTGCCCATGGAAACAGAATAGGGCTTGAGGAATCCTGATGCTTTGTGGCCAGTTCCCATAAACACAAGTTGGAAAATGGAACTCAGGGGCACTAAAATTCACGAAACTGCAGAAATGAAAATATCTATCACTGAAAAATGTCTTGAGGAAAGTCAGAGAAAAGGACTTGTAAGCAACGGAGAATGGCAGGAAAGGGATTGGAAGAGGTAGAAAGGACTCGCCATTAAGCACAAGAAAAGGGGCTGAACATTGCCAACATTGCAGTTGGCCAAAAAGGGTGTATGCGTCTTTTTCTGTATATATTCAAGAAAAGGGCATACACTTTTTTAGCCAACCAAACAGGTGGGCACTGGAAATCAATACTACAAAACATATCACTTTGCATCAGTCAGAAGAGCCGTCCTCATAAACTGTAAACACCAGAAATGCAGGACAGGGCAAGGAGAAAAGGGAGCCCTGTGAATCTTATAGTGGAAATGTATATTGCCAACGGTCACTCTGGATAAGTCTATTGTGTTCACTAAAGCATCTAAAAAATGAGCTACCGAGCACAGGGCACTTGCACTCATGGACGTATATCTTGGGAAAAACAAAAATCGAGAGGACACAGGCACCCCAATGTTTACCACCTCTCTGTTTAAAAGATCCTCGACTAGGATATAACTTAAAGTATCTGCAGAGAAAAAACGGACAGAGATGTGGTGCTTATGTAGAGTGGAATATTACTCAGCCTGGAAATCAATGAAATACGGCCAGTTATAACAACTCAAGAGGAGTTACGTGTGATCATTCAAAGTCACATAATTCAAAAAGAAAAAGACATAAGATATCACTAATACATGGAATGTTAACATGGCTACACATGAACTGAATTACAAAAGAGAAGAGGGTTTCAAATTAAGAAAACCAACTTATGCTTCCTTGAGGGGAAAGGTGAGTTGGGGTGCTGCATAAAACCAGAGATTGAAATTAGCACAGATACCATTCCATAAGCCAAATATGTAATAGTCAAGACCTACTCCTTGCTCAACGAAATGGACTCCACACGCCATATTCAATGCCTAAGAATATACCGGATTAGTAAGAATCTTAAAACCCATGGACTTATATGTCTCCGTAACAGAATCAAGCGCGTGTTCAGCGGCATAAACGAAGCAGTGAAAATCCGATAAATCCCATTATTAAAATAAATTTCAAAAACAAAACACAATGACAGTGAAATAGGAAGCAATTCTTAAATAATTCACTCAGGGCATGTGATGCAACCTGGATTTACCACATCTACACCCAGAGCCGGTTGAGACATAAGGCTGGACACTTCAGGCTGATAGCATTGGTGAGTTTCGGTGAACAAATGCAGATCCTTTGAAGTCATACTGCATGGTACCCAATCCAAGGGTCCCAACTCTCCAGGTTCAAGGGATTCTTTCTTCAGCTAAAACATGCGTGGGAAACGGCGAGTATGGTCCACTGTGTGATTAGGAAACGATTTAAAATGCATCTCAGTTTTCGTATCCTGGTCCTCGGGTTCACCATTCCAGACGGTTTACTAACACTCCCCCCACTTGGAGAGTCAGTGCCTTTAACCTCCTGTTTGGCACAGCTTGCAATTTCTGCGCAAGATGAACAGGAATAGGGAGAACCAATGAGAGACTAGCTATAGGTGTCTGCACGGACAAATGTAAGGCTCATTTCCCAACAGGAAGAGGAATTAACCAAAGGCTCAGCGTGCCCTGCCGGAAACAGATTAGGGCCTGAAGCAATCCTGCGGTTTTGTGCCCAGCTCACAAGAAAGCGAGTTGAAGAAAGGAGCTCAGGGGCACTGTAATGCACAAACCTGCAGAGTTATAAATGACAGCTATCCTCCAAAAATATATTGAAGTAAGCCTGCGAAGGGGACTTGAAAGCGGGACAGAATTTCAGGAAAACGATTGCAGGGGGTAGACTGGAATTGCCCAGAAAGCATAGGAAAAGAGGCAGAACGTCGACAATGGTGCAGTTGGCCAAAAAGTGCGTATGCATTTTTTCCTGAATATATTCAGGAAAAAACGCATACGCCCTTTTTCGCAAACCAAGCAAGCCTGTAAAGGAAATCTGCACTACAATGAAGTCTAACTGCCCCCTGGGCAAAAAGGCCATCTGAAAAAAGTGTAAAATCCAGAAAGGTAGGACAAGATATGGAGAACAGGGAGCCTTGTTATGCTGATTGGCAGGATGTAAATTGCCAACAGCCACCCTGGAGAAGTGTATGGTGTTTCCTGAAACACATAAGAAACAAAGCAACACAGCCTATGGCACTTCCACTTATGGTCCCAAAGATTACGGAAATTAAAATCAAAAACAAACAGCCACCCCAATGTTTGGGACGGCTGTGTTCACAAGAAGCTCGTCTACAGTACTAGGTAAATATCCCAGAAGGCAAAAAATGGATAAAGAAGTTGTGGCACGTACGTGCAATGCAATATCACTCAGCAATGAAATCTGTGTCATCAGGCCCGTAGCGGCATAGTGAGTGGATGCAGGTACGGTGATTCTACGTGAACTACGTCACACAGAAAAAGAAACATCATAAGATATCACTAATACACGGAATGTAAACTTGACTACACATGAACTGAATTACAAAACAGAACAGGGTCTCAAATTTAGAAAACCAACTAGTGCTTGCTTATGGAGAAAGGTGCCTTGGGCTGCTGCATAAAACCAGAGACTGAAATTAGCACAGATAACTTTCCATAAGCCAAATATGTAATAGACAAGACCTACTCCTTGCTCAACGAAATGGACCCAACACCACATATTCAACGCCTAGGAATATACCTGACTAGGAAGAATCTTAAAACCCATGGATATATATGTCTCCGTAAGAGAATCAAGCGTGTGTACAGCGGCCGAAACGCAGCAGTGAAAATCCGATAAATCCCATTATCAAAATAAATTTCGAAAACAAAACACAAAGACAGTGAAATAGAGAGCAATTCTTAAATAATTCACTCAGGGCATGTGATGCAACCGGGATTGACCACATCTACACCCAGAGCTGGCTGAGACATAAGGCTGGACACTTCAGGCTGATAGCATTGGTGAGTTTTGGTGAGCAAATGCAGACCCTTTGAAGTCATACTGCATGGTACCCATTCCATGGGTCCCAACTCTCCAGGTTCAAGGGATTCTTCCTCCAGCTAAAACATGCATGGGAAACCCAGAGTATGGTCCACCGTGTGATTGGGAAACGATTTAAAATGCATCTCAGTTTTCGTATCCTGGTCCTCGGGTTCACCATTCCAGATGCTTTATTAACACTCTCCCCGCTTGGAGAGTCAGTGCCTTTAACCTCCTGTTTGGCACAGCTTGCAATTTCTGTGCAAGATGAACAGGAATAGGGAGAAACAATTAGAGACTAGCTGTAGGTGTCTGCACGGGCTAATGTAACGCTCATTTCCCACCAGGAAGAGGAATTATCCAAAGGATCACTGTGCCCTGCCAGAAACAGATTAGGGCCTGAAGCAATCCTGCGGTTTTGTGCCCAGCTCACAAGAAAGCGAGTTGAAGAAAGGAGCTCAGGGGCACTGTAATTCACAAACCTGCAGAGTTATAAATGACAGCTATCCTCCAAAAATATATTGAAGTAAGCCTGCGAAGGGGACTTGAAAGCGGGGCAGAGTTTCAGGAAAACCACTGCATGGGGTAGACTGGAATTGCCCTGAAAGCATAGGAAAAGAGGCACAACGTCGACAATGATGCACTTGGCCAAAAAGGGCGTATGCGTTTTTTCCTGAATATATTCAGGAAAAAACGCATACGCCCTTTTTGGCCAACCAAGCAAGCCTGTAAAGGAAATCTGCACTACAATGAAGTCTCACTGCCCCCCGGGCAAAAGGGCCATCTGAAAAAAGTGTAAAATCCAGAAAGGTAGGACAGGATATGGAGAACAGGGAGCCTTGTTATGCTGATTGGCAGGATGTAAATTGCCAGCAGCCACCCTGGAGAAGTGTATGGTGTTTCCTGAAACACGTAAGAAACAAATCAACACAGCCTATGGCACTTCCACTTATGGTCCTATAGCTTACGGAAATTAAAATCAAAAACAGGCAGCCACCCCAATATTTGGGATGGCTGTGTTCACAAGAAGCTCGTCTACAGAATCAGGTAAATATCCCAGAATGCAAAAAATGGATAAAGAAGTTGTGGCACGTACGTACAATGCAATATCACTCAGCAATGAAATCTGTGTCATCAGGCCCTTAGCGGCATAGTGAGTGGATGCAGGTACGGTGATTCTACGTGAACTACGTCACACAGAAAAAGAAACATCATAAGATATCACTAATACACGGAATGTAAACTTGACTACACATGAACTGAATTACAAAAAAGAACAGGGTCTCAAATTTAGAAAACCAACTAGTGCTTGCTTATGGGGAAAGGTGGCTTGGGGTGCTGCATAAAACCAGAGGCTGAAATTAGCACAGATAACTTTCCATAAGCCAAATATGTAATAGACAAGACCTACTCCTTGCTCAACGAAATGGACCCAACACCACATATTCAACGCCTAGGAATATACCTGACTAGGAAGAATCTTAAAACCCATGGATATATATGTCTCCGTAAGAGAATCAAGCATGTGTACAGCGGCCGAAACGCAGCAGTGAAAATCCGATAAATCCCATTATCAAAATAAATTTCGAAAACAAAACAGAAAGACAGTGAAATAGAGAGCAATTCTTAAATAATTCACTCAGGGCATGTGATGCAACCGGGATTGACCACATCTACACCCAGAGCTGGTTGAGACATAAGGCTGGATACTTCAGGCTGATAGCATTGGTGAGTTTCGGTGAGCAAATGCAGACCCTTTGAAGTCATACTGCATGGTACATATTCCATGGGTCCCAACTCTCCAGGTTCAAGGGATTCTTCCTCCAGCTAAAACATGCATGGGAAACCCAGAGTATGGTCCACCGTGTGATTGGGAAACGATTTAAAATGCATCTCAGTTTTCGTATCCTGGTCCTCGGGTTCAACATTCCAGATGCTTTACTAACACTCTCCCCGCTTGGAGAGTCAGTGCCTTTAACCTCCTCTTTGGCACAGCTTGCAATTTCTGTGCAAGATGAACAGGAATAGGGAGAACCAATGAGAGACTAGCTGTAGGTGTCTGCACGGGCAAATGTAACGCGCATTGCCCACCAGGAAGGGGAAATAAACAAAGGCTCAGTGTGCCCTGCTGGAAACAGATTAGGGCCTGAAGAAATCCTGCGGTTTTGTGCCCAGCTCACAAGAAAGCGAGGTGAAGAAAGGAGCTCAGGGGCACTGTAATTCACAAACCTACAGAGTTATAAATGACAGCTATCTTCCAAAAGTATATTGAAGTAAGCCTGCGAAGAGGACTTGAAAGCGGGGCAGAGTTTCAGGAAAACGATTGCAGGGGGTAGACTGGAATTGCCCTGAAAGCATAGGAAAAGAGGCACAACGTCGACAATGATGCACTTGGCCAAAAAGTGCGTATGCGTTTTTTCCTGAATATATTCAGGAAAAAACGCATACGCCCTTTTTGGCCAACCAAGCAAGCCTGTAAAAGAAATCTGCACTACAATGAAATCTCACTGCCCCCCCCTGGGCAAAAGGGCCATCTGAAAAAAGTGTAAAATCCAGAAAGGTAGGACAGGATATGGAGAACAGGGAGCCTTGTTATGCTGATTGGCAGGATGTAAATTGCCAGCAGCCACCCTGGAGAAGTGTATGGTGTTTCCTGAAACACGTAAGAAACGAAGCAACACAACCTATGGCACTTCCACTTATGGTCCTATAGCTTACGGAAATTAAAATCAAAAACAGACAGCCACCCCAATATTTGGGACGGCTGTGTTCACAAGAAGCTCGTCTACAGTATCAGGTAAATATCCCAGAAATCAAAAAATGGATAAAGAAGTTGTGGCACGTACGTACAATGCAATATCACTCAGCAATGAAATCTGTGTCATCAGGCCCGTAGCGGCATAGTGAGCGGATGCAGGTACGGTGATTCTACGTGAACTACGTCACACAGAAAAAGAAACATCATAAGATATCACTAATACACGGAATGTAAACTTGACTACACATGAACTGAATTACAAAAAAGAACAGGGTCTCAAATTTAGAAAACCAAATAGTGCTTGCTTATGGGGAAAGGTGCCTTGGGGTGCTGCATAAAACCAGAGACTGAAATTAGCACAGATAACTTTCCATAAGCCAAATATGTAATAGACAAGACCTACTCCTTGCTCAACGAAATGGACCCAACACCACATATTCAACGCCTAGGAATATACCTGACTAGGAAGAATCTTAAAACCCATGGATATATATGTCTCTGTAAGAGAATCAAGCGTGTGTACAGCGGCCGAAACGCAGCAGTGAAAATCCGATAAATCCCATTATCAAAATAAATTTCGAAAACAAAACACAAAGACAGGGAAATAGAGAGCAATTCTTAAATAATTCACTCAGGGCATGTGATGCAACCGGGATTGACCACATCTACACCCAGAGCTGGTTGAGACATAAGGCTGGACACTTCAGGCTGATAGCTTTGGTGAGTTTCGGTGAGCAAATGCAGACCCTTTGAAGTCATACTGCATGGTACCCATTCCATGGGTCCCAACTCTCCAGGTTCAAGGGATTCTTCCTCCAGCTAAAACATGCATGGGAAATCCAGAGTATCATCCACCGTGTGATTGGGAAACGATTTAAAATGCATCTCAGTTTTCGTATCCTGGTCCTCGGGTTCAACATTCCAGATGCTTTACTAACACTCTCCCCGCTTGGAGAGTCAGTGCCTTTAACCTCCTCTTTGGCACAGCTTGCAATTTCTGTGCAAGATGTACAGGAATAGGGAGAACCAATGAGAGACTAGCTGTAGGTGTCTGCACGGGCAAATGTAACGCTCATTGCCCACCAGTAAGGGGAATTAAACAAAGGCTCAGAGTGCCCTGCTGGAAACAGATTAGGGCCTGAAGCAATCCTGCGGTTTTGTGCCCAGCTCACAAGAAAGCGAGGTGAAGAAAGGAGCTCAGGGGCACTGTAATTCACAAACCTACAGAGTTATAAATGACAGCTATCTTCCAAAAGTATATTGAAGTAAGCCTGCGAAGGGGACTTGAAAGCGGGCAGAATTTCAGGAAAACGATTGCAGGGGGTAGACTGGAATTGCCCTGAAAGCATAGGAAAAGAGGCACAACGTCGACAATGATGCACTTGGCCAAAAAGGGCGTATGCGTTTTTTCCTGAATATATACAGGAAAAAACGCATACGCCCTTTTTGGCCAACCAAGCAAGCCTGTAAAAGAAATCTGCACTACAATGAAATCTCACTGCCCCCCCCCGGGCAAAAGGGCCATCTGAAAAAAGTGTAAAATCCAGAAAGGTAGGACAGGATATGGAGAACAGGGAGCCTTGTTATGCTGATTGGCAGGATGTAAATTGCCAGCAGCCACCCTGGAGAAGTGTATGGTGTTTCCTGAAACACGTAAGAAACAAAGCAACACAGCCTATGGCACTTCCACTTATGGTCCTATAGCTTACGGAAATTAAAATCAAAAACAGACAGCCACCCCAATATTTGGGACGGCTGTGTTCACAAGAAGCTCGTCTACAGTATCAGGTAAATATCCCAGAAAGCAAAAAATGGATAAAGAAGTTGTGGAACGTACCTACAATGCAATATCACTCAGCAATGAAATCTGTGTCATCAGGCCCGTAGCGGCATAGTGAGTGGATGCAGGTACGGTGATTCTACGTGAACTACGTCACACAGAAAAAGAAACATCATAAGATATCACTAATACACGGAATGTAAACTTGACTACACATGAATTGAATTACAAAACAGAACAGGGTCTCAAATTTAGAAAATCAACTAGTGCTTGCTTATGGGGAAAGGGGCCTTGGGGTGCTGCATAAAACCAGAGACTGAACTTAGCACAGATAACATTCCATAAGCCAAATATGTAATAGACAAGACCTACTCCTTGCTCAACGAAATGGACCCAACACCACATATTCAACGCCTAGGAATATACCTGACTAGGAAGAATCTTAAAACCCATGGATATATATGTCTCCGTAAGAGAATCAAGTGTGTGTACAGCGGCCGAAACGCAGCAGTGAAAATCCGATAAATCCCATTATCAAAATAAATTTCGAAAACAAAACACAAAGACAGTGAAATAGAGAGCAATTCTTAAATAATTCACTCAGGGCATGTGATGCAACCGGGATTGACCACATCTACACCCAGAGCTGGTTGAGACATAAGGCTGGACACTTCAGGCTGATAGCATTGGTGAGTTTCGGTGAGCAAATGCAGACCCTTTGAAGTCATACTGCATGGTACCCATTCCATGGGTCCCAACTCTCCAGGTTCAAGGGATTCTTCCTCCAGCTAAAACATGCATGGGAAACCCAGAGTATCGTCCACCGTGTGATTGGGAAACGATTTAAAATGCATCTCAGTTTTCGTATCCTGGTCCTCGGGTTCACCATTCCAGATGCTTTACTAACACTCTCCCCGCTTGGAGAGTCAGTGCCTTTAACCTCCTGTTTGGCACAGCTTGCAATTTCTGTGCAAGATGAACAGGAATAGGGAGAACCAATGAGAGACTAGCTGTAGGTGTCTGCACGGGCAAATATAACGCTCATTGCCCACCAGGAAGAGGAATTAAACAAAGGCTCAGTGTGCCCTGCTGGAAACAGATTAGGGCCTGAAGCAATCCTGCGGTTTTCTGCCCAGCTCACAAGAAAGCGAGTTGAAGAAAGGAGCTCAGGGGCACTGTAATTCACAAACCTGCAGAGTTATAAAGGACAGCTATCCTCCAAAAATATATTGAAGTAAGCCTGCGAAGGGCACTGGAAAGCGGGGCAGAATTTCAGGAAAACGATTGCAGGGGGTAGACTGGAATTGCCCTGAAACATAGGAAAAGAGGCACAACGTCGACAATGATGCACTTGGCCAAAAAGGGCGTACGCGTTTTTTCCTGAATATATTCAGGAAAAAATGCATACGCATTTTTGGCCAACCAAGCAAGCCTGTAAAGGAAATCTGCACTACAATAAAGTCTCACTGCCCCCCGGGCAAAAGGGCCATCTGAAAAAAGTGTAAAATCCAGAAATGTAGGACAGGATATGGAGAACAGGGAGCCTTGTTATGCTGATTGGCAGGATGTAAATTGCCAGCAGCCACCCTGGAGAAGTGTATGGTGTTTCCTGAAACACGTAAGAAACAAAGCAACACAGCCTATGGCACTTCCACTTATGGTCCCATAGCTTACGGAAATTAAAATAAAAAACAGACAGCCACCCCAATATTTGGGACGGCTGTGTTCACAAGTAGCTCGTCTACAGTATCAGGTAAATATCCCAGAAAGCAAAAAATGGATAAAGAAGTTGTGGCACGTACGTACAATGCAATATCACTCAGCAATGAAATCTGTGTCATCAGGCCCGTAGCGGCATAGTCAGTGGATGCAGATACGGTGATTCTACGTGAACTACGTCACACAGAAAAAGAAACATC
Organism: Phocoena phocoena; assembly: GCF_963924675.1. Classification (NCBI taxonomy): domain Eukaryota; kingdom Metazoa; phylum Chordata; class Mammalia; order Artiodactyla; family Phocoenidae; genus Phocoena; species Phocoena phocoena. The sequence continues at coordinate 179,844 of NW_027077692.1, read as the reverse complement.
ATAAGATATCACTAATACACGGAATGAAAACTTGACTACACATGAACTGAATTACAAAACAGAACAGGGTCTCAAATATAGAAAACCAACTAGTGCTTGCTTATGGGGAAAGGAGCCTTGGGGTGCTGCATAAAACCAGAGACTGAAATTAGCACAGATAACTTTCCATCAGCCAAATATGTAATAGACAAGACCTACTCCTTGCTCAACGAAATGGACCCAACACCACATATTCAACACCTAGGAATATACCTGACTAGGAAGAATCTTAAAACCCATGGATATATATGTCTCCGTAAGAGAATCAACCGTGTGTACAGCGGCCGAAACGCAGCAGTGAAAATCCGATAAATCCCATTATCCAAATAAATTTCGAAAACAAAACACAAAGACAGTGAAATAGAGAGCAATTCTTAAATAATTCACTCAGGGCATGTGATGCAACCGGGATTGACCACATCTACACCCAGAGCTGGTTGAGACATAAGGCTGGACACTTCAGGCTGATAGCATTGGTGAGTTTCGGTGAGCAAATGCAGACCCTTTGAAGTCATACTGCATGGTACATATTCCATGGGTCCCAACTCTTCAGGTTCAAGGGATTCTTCCTCCAGCTAAAACATGCATGGGAAACACAGAGTATCGTCCACCGTGTGATTGGGAAACGATTTAAAATGCATCTCAGTTTTCGTATCCTGGTCCTCGGGTTCACCATTCCAGATGCTTTACTAACACTCTCCCCGCTTGGAGAATCAGTGCCTTTAACCTCCTCTTTGGCACAGCTTGCAATTTCTGTTCAAGATGAACAGGAATAGGGAGAACCAATGAGAGACTAGCTGTAGGTGTCTACACGGGCAAATGTAACGCTCATTGCCCACCAGGAAGAACAATTAAACAAAGGCTCAGTGTGCCCAGCTGGAAACAGATTAGGGCCTTAAGCAATCCTGCGGTTTTGTGCCCAGCTCACAAGAAAGCGAGTTGAAGAAAGGAGCTCAGGGGCACTGTAATTCACAAACCTGCAGAGTTATAAATGACAGCTATCTTCCAACAGTATATTGAAGTAAGCCTGCGAAGGGGACTTGAAAGCAGGGCAGAATTTCAGGAAAACGATTGCAGGGGGTAGACTGGAATTGCACTGAAAGCATAAGAAAAGAGGCAGAACATCGACAATGATGCACTTGGCCAAAAAGGGCGTATGCGTTTTTTCCTGAATATATTCAGGAAAAAACGCATACGCCCTTTTTGGCCAACCAAGCAAGCCTGTAAAGGAAATCTGCACTACAATGAAGTCTCACTGCCCCACGGGCAAAAGGGCCATCTGAAAAAAGTGTAAAATCCAGAAAGGTAGGACAGGATATGGAGAACAGGGAGCCTTGTTATGCTGATTGGCAGGACGTAAATTGTGAACACCCACCCTGGAGAAGTGTATGGTGTTTCCTGAAACACGTAAGAAATAAAGCAACACAACCTATGGCAATTGCACTTATGGTCCTATTCCTTAGGGAAATTAAAATCAAAAACAGAGAGCCACCCCAAAGTTTGGGACGGCTGTGTTCCCAAGAAGCTCGTCTACAGTACCAGGTAAATATCCCAGAAAGCAAAAAATGGATAAAGAAGTTGTGGCACGTACGTGCAATGCAGTATCACTCAGCAATGAAATCTGTGTCATCAGTCCCGTAGCGGCATAGTGAGTGGATGCAGGTACGGTGATTCTACGTGAACTACGTCACACAGAAAAAGAAACATCATAAGGTATCACTAATACACGGAATGTAAACTTGACTACACATGAACTGAATTACAAAACAGAACAGGGTCTCAAATTTTTAAAACCAACTAGTGCTTGCTTATGGGGAAATGTGCATTGGGATGCTGCATAAAACCAGAGACTGAAATTAGCACAGATAACTTTCCATCAGCAAAATATGTAATAGACAAGACCTACTCCTTGCTCAACGAAATGGACTCAACACCACATATTCAAGGCCTAGGAATATACCTGACTAGGAAGAATCTTAAAACCCATGGATTTATATGTCTCCGTAAGAGAATCAAGCGTGTGTACAGCGGCATAAACACAGCAATGAAAATCCGATAAATCCCATTATCAAAATAAATTTCAAAAACAAAACACAAAGACAGTGAAATAGAGAGCAATTCTTAAACAATTCACTCAAGGCATGTGATGCAACCGGGATTGACCACATCTACACCCACAGCTGGTTGAGACATAAGGCTGGACACTTCAGGCTGATAGCATTGGTGAGTTTCGGTGAGCAAATGCAGACCCTTTGAAGTCATACTGCATGGTACCCATTCCATGGGTCCCAACTCTCCAGGTTCAAGGGATTCTTCTTCCAGCTAAAACATGCATGGGAAACCCAGAGTATCTTCCCCCGTGTGATTGGGAAACGATTTAAAATGCATCTCAGTTTTCGTATCCTGGTCCTCGGGTTCACCATTCCAGATGCTTTACTAACACTCTCCCCGCTTGGAGAGTCAGTGCCTTTAACCTCCTCTTTGGCACTGCTTGCAATTTCTGTGCAAGATGAACAAGAATAGGGAGAACCAATGAGAGACTAGCTGTAGGTGTCTGCACGGGCAAATGTAACGCTCATTGCCCACCAGGAAGAGGAATTAAACAAAGACTCAGCGTGCCCTGCTGGAAACAGATTAGGGCCTGAAGCAATCCTGCGGTTTTGTGCCCAGCTCACAAGAAAGCGAGTTGAAGAAAGGAGCTCAGGGGCACTGTAATTCACAAACCTGCAGAGTTATAAATGACAGCTATCCTCCAAAAATATATTGAAGTAAGCCTGCGAAGGGGACTTGAAAGCGGGACAGAATTTCAGGAAAACGATTGCAGGGGGTAGACTGGAATTGCCCTGAAAGCATAGGAAAAGAGGCACAACGTCGACAATGATGCACTTGGCAAAAAGGGCGTATGCCTTTTTTCCTGAATATATTCAGAAAAAACGCATACGCCCTTTTTGGCCAACCAAGCAAGCCTGTAAAGGAAATCTGCACTACAATGAAATCTCACTGCCCCCCCGGGCAAAAGGGCCATCTGAGGAAAGTGTAAAATCCAGAAATGTAGGACAGGATATGGAGAACAGGGAGCCTTGTTATGCTGATTGGCAGGATGTAAATTGTGAACCGCAACCCTGGAGAAGTGTATGGTGTTTCCTGAAACACGTAAGAAATAAAGCAACACAGCCTATGGCAATTGCACTTATGGTCCAATAGCTTACGGAAATTAAAATCAAAAACAGACAGCCACCCCAATATTTGCGACGGCTGTGTTCACAAGAAGCTCGTCTACATTATCAGGTAAATATCCCAGAAAGCAAAAAATGGATAAAGAAGTTGTGGCACGTACGTACAATGCAATATCACTCAGCAATGAAATCTGTGTCATCAGGCCCGTAGCAGCATAATGAGTGGATGCAGGTACGGTGATTCTACGTGAACTACGTCACACAGAAAAAGAAACATCATAAGATATCACTAATACACGGAATGTAAACTTGACTACACATGAACTGAATTACAAAACAGAACAGGGTCTCAACTTTAGAAAACCAACTAGTGCTTGCTTATGGGGAAAGGTGCTTTAGGGTGCTGCATAAAACCAGAGACTGAAATTAGCACAGATAACTTTCCATAAGCCAAATATGTAAAAGACAAGACCTACTCCTTGCTCAACGAAATGGACCCAACACCACATATTCAACGCCTAGGAATATACCTGACTAGGAAGAATCTTAAAACCCATGGATATATATGTCTCCGTAAGAGAATCAAGCGTGTGTACAGCGGCCGAAACGCAGCACTGAAAATCCGATAAATCCCATTATCAAAATAAATTTCGAAAAGAAAACACAAAGACAGTGAAATAGAGAGCAATTCTTAAATAATTCACTCAGGGCATGTGATGCAACCGGGATTGAGCACATCTACACCCAGAGCTGGTTGAGACATAAGGCTGGACACTTCAGGCTGATAGCATTGGTGAGTTTCGGTGAGCAAATGCAGACCCTTTGAAGTCATACTGCATGGGACCCATTCCATGGGTCCCAACTCTCCAGGTTCAAGGCATTCTTCCTCCAGCTAAAACATGCATGGGAAATCCAGAGTATCGTCCACCGTGTGATTGGGAAACGATTTAAAATGCATCTCAGTTTTCGTATCCTGGTCCGCGGGTTCACCATTCCAGATGCTTTACTAACACTCTCCCCGCTTGGAGAGTCAGTGCCTTTAACCTCCTGTTTGGCAGAGCTTGCAATTTCTGTGCAAGATGAACAGGAATAGGGAGAACCAATGAGAGACTAGCTGTAGGTGTCTGCACGGGCAAATGTAACGCTCATTTCCCACCAGGAAGAGGAATTAAACAAAGGCTCAGCGAGCCCTGCTGAAAACAGATTAGGGCCTGAAGCAATCCAGCGGTTTTGTGCCCAGCTCACAAGAAAGTGAGTTGAAGAAAGGAGCTCAGGGGCACTGTACTTCACAAACCTGCAGAGTTATAAATGACAGCTATCCTCCAAAAATATATTGAAGTAAGCCTGCGAAGGGGACTTGAAAGCGGGGCAGAATTTCAGGAAAACGATTGCAGGGGGTAGACTGGAATTGCCCTGAAAGCATAGGAAAAGAGGCACAACGTCGTCAATGATGCACTTGGCCAAAAAGGGCGTATGCGTTTTTTCCTGAATATATTCAGGAAAAAACGCATACGCCCTTTTTTGCCAACCAAGCAAGCCTGTAAAGGAAATCTGCACTACAATGAAATCTCACTGCCCCCCCGGGCAAAAGGGCCATCTGAGAAAAGTGTAAAATCCAGAAATGTAGGACAGGATATGGAGAACAGGGAGCCTTGTTATGCTGATTGGCAGGATGTAAATTGTGAACCGCCACCCTGGAGAAGTGTATGGTGTTTCCTGAAACACGTAAGAAATAAAGCAACACAGCCTATGGCAATTGCACTTATGGTCCAATAGCTTACGGAAATTAAAATCAAAAACAGACAGCCACCCCAATATTTGCGACGGCTGTGTTCACAAGAAGCTCGTCTACAGTATCAGGTAAATATCCCAGAAAGCAAAAAATGGATAAAGAAGTTGTGGCACGTACGTACAATGCAATATCACTCAGCAATGAAATCTGTGTCATCAGGCCCGTAGCAGCATAGTGAGTGGATGCAGGTACGGTGATTCTACGTGAACTACGTCACACAGAAAAAGAAACATCATAAGATATCACTAATACACGGAATGTAAACTTGACTACACATGAACTGAATTACAAAACAGAACAGGGTCTCAACTTTAGAAAACCAACTAGTGCTTGCTTATGGGGAAAGGTGCTTTAGGGTGCTGCATAAAACCAGAGACTGAAATTAGCACAGATAACTTTCCATAAGCCAAATATGTAAAAGACAAGACCTACTCCTTGCTCAACGAAATGGACCCAACACCACATATTCAACGCCTAGGAATATACCTGACTAGGAAGAATCTTAAAACCCATGGATATATATGTCTCCGTAAGAGAATCAAGCGTGTGTACAGCGGCCGAAACGCAGCACTGAAAATCCGATAAATCCCATTATCAAAATAAATTTCGAAAAGAAAACACAAAGACAGTGAAATAGAGAGCAATTCTTAAATAATTCACTCAGGGCATGTGATGCAACCGGGATTGAGCACATCTACACCCAGAGCTGGTTGAGACATAAGGCTGGACACTTCAGGCTGATAGCATTGGTGAGTTTCGGTGAGCAAATGCAGACCCTTTGAAGTCATACTGCATGGTACCCATTCCATGGGTCCCAACTCTCCAGGTTCAAGGCATTCTTCCTCCAGCTAAAACATGCATGGGAAATCCAGAGTATCGTCCACCGTGTGATTTGGAAACGATTTAAAATGCATCTCAGTTTTCGTATCCTGGTCCTCGGGTTCACCATTCCAGATGCTTTACTAACATTCTCCCTGCTTGGAGAGTCAGTGCCTTTAACCTCCTGTTTGGCAGAGCTTGCAATTTCTGTGCAAGATGAACAGGAATAGGGAGAACCAATGAGAGACTAGCTGTAGGGGTCTGCACGGGCAAATGTAACGCTCATTTCCCACCAGGAAGAGGAATTAAACAAAGGCTCAGCGAGCCCTGCTGAAAACAGATTAGGGCCTGAAGCAATCCAGCGGTTTTGTGCCCAGCTCACAAGAAAGTGAGTTGAAGAAAGGAGCTCAGGGGCACTGTACTTCACAAACTTGCAGAGTTATAAATGACAGCTATCCTCCAAAAATATATTGAAGTAAGCCTGCGAAGGGGACTTGAAAGCGGGGCAGAATTTCAGGAAAACGATTGCAGGGGGTAGACTGGAATTGCCCTGAAAGCATAGGAAAAGAGGCACAACGTCGTCAATGATGCACTTGGCCAAAAAGGGCGTATGCGTTTTTTCCTGAATATATTCAGGAAAAAACGCATACGCCCTTTTTGGCCAACCAAGCAAGCCTGTAAAGGAAATCTGCACTACAATGAAATCTCACTGCCCCCCCCCCCCCGGGCAAAAGGGCCATCCGAAAAAAGTGTAAAATCCAGAAAGGTAGGACAGGATATGCAGAACAGGGAGCCTTGTTATGCTGATTGGGAGGATGTAAATTGCCAACAGCCACCCTGGAGAAGTGTATGGTGTTTCCTAAAACACGTAAGAAATAAAGGAACGCAGCCTATGGCAATTGCACTTATGGTCCACTTGCTTAGGGAAATTAAAATCAAAAACAGAGATCCACCCCAAAGTTTGGGACAGCTGTGTTCCCAAGAAGCTCGTCTACAGTACCAGGTAAATATCCCAGAAATCAAAAAATGGATAAAGAAGTTGTGGCACGTACGTGCAATGCAATATCACTCAGCAATGAAATCTGTGTCATCAGGCCTGTAGCGGCATAGTGAGTGGATGCAGGTACGGTGATTCTACGTGAACTACGTCACACAGAAAAAGAAACATCATAAGATATCACTAATACACGGAATGTAAACTTGACTACACATGAACTGAATTACAAAAAAGAACAGGGTCTCAAATTTAGAAAACCAACTAGTGCTTGCTTATGGGGAAAGGTGCGTTGGGGTGCTGCATAAAAATAGAGACTGAAATTAGCACAGATAACTTTCCATAAGCCAAATATGTAATAGACAAGACCTACTCCTTGCTCAACGAAATGGACCCAACACCACATATTCAACTCCTAGGAATATACCTGACTAGGAAGAATCTTAAAACCCATGGATATATATGTCTCCGTAAGAGAATCAAGCGTGTGTACAGCGGCCGAAACGCAGCAGTGAAAATCCGATAAATCCCATTATCAAAATAAATTTCGAAAACAAAACACAAAGACAGTGAAATAGAGAGCAATTCTTAAATAATTCACTCAGGGCATGTGATGCAACCGGGATTGACCACATCTACACCCAGAGCTGGTTGAGACATAAGGCTGGACACTTCAGGCTGATAGCATTGGTGAGTTTCGGTGAGCAAATGCAGACCCTTTGAAGTCATACTGCATGGTACCCATTCCATGGGTCCCAGCTCTCCAGGTTCAAGGGATTCTTCCTCCAGCTAAAACATGCATGGGAAACCCAGAGTATCGTCCACCGTGTGATTGGGAAATGATTTAAAATGCATCTCAGTTTTCATATCCTGGTCCTCGGGTTCACCATTCCAGATGCTTTACTATCACTGTCCCCACTTGGAGAGTCTGTGCCTTTAACCTCCTGTTTCGCACAGCTTGCAATTTCTGTGCAAGATGAACAGGAATAGGGAGAACCAATGAGAGACTAGCTGTAGGTGTCTGCACGGGCAAATGTAACGCTCATTGCCCACTAGGAAGAGGAATTAAACAAAGGCTCAGTGTGCCCTGCTGGAAACAGATTAGGGCCTGAAGCAATCCTGCGGTTTTGTGCCCAGCTCACAAGAAAGCGTGTTGAAGAAAGGAGTTCAGGGGCACTGTACTTCACAAACCTGCAGAGTTATAAATGACAGCTATCCTCCAAAAATATATTGAAGTAAGCCTGCGAAGGGGACTTGAAAGCAGGGCAGAATTTCAGGAAAACGATTGCAGGGGGTGGACTGGAATTGCCCTGAAAGCATAGGAAAAGAGGCACAACGTCGACAATGATGCACTTGGCCAAAAAGGGCGTATGCGTTTTTTCCTGAATATATTCAGGAAAAAACGCATACGCCCTTTTTGGCCAACCAAGCAAGCCTGTAAAGGAAATCTGCACTACAATGAAATCGCACTGCCCCCCCGGGCAAAAGGGCCATCTGAAAAAAGTGAAAAATCCAGAAAGGTAGGACAGGATATGGAGAACAGGGAGCCTTGTTATGCTGATTGGCAGGATGTAAATTGCCAGCAGCCACCCTGGAGAAGTGTATGGTGTTTCCTGAAACACGTAAGAAACAAAGCAACACAGCCTATGGCACTTCCACTTATGGTCCTATAGCTTACGGAAATTAAAATCAAAAACCGACAGCCACCCCAATATTTGGGACGGCTGTGTTCACAAGAAGCTCGTCTACAGTATCAGGTAAATATCCCAGAAAGCAAAAAATGGATAAAGAAGTTGTGGCACGTACGTGCAATGCAATATCACTCAGCAATGAAATCTGTGTCATCAGGCCCGTAGCGGCATAGTGAGTGGATGCAGGTACGGTGATTCTACGTGAACTACGTCACACAGAAAAAGAAACATCATAAGATATCACTAATACACGGAATGTAAACTTGACTACACATGAACTGAATTACAAAACAGAACAGGGTCTCAAATTTAGAAAACCAACTAGTGCTTGCTTATGGGGAAAGGTGCCTTGGGCTGTTGCATAAAACCAGAGACTGAAATTAGCACAGATAACTTTCCATAAGCCAAATATGTAATAGACAAGACCTACTCCTTGCTCAACGAAATGGACTCAACACCACATATTCAAGGCCTAGGAATATACCTGACTAGGAAGAATCTTAAAACCCATGGATTTATATGTCTCCGTAAGAGAATCAAGCGTGTGTACAGGGGCCGAAACGCAGCAGTGAAAATCTGATAAATCCCATTATCAAAATAAATTTCGAAACCAAAACACAAAGACAGTGAAATAGAGAACAATTCTTAAATAATTCACTCAGGGCATGTGATGCAACCGGGTTTGACCACATCTACACCCAGAGCTGGTTGAGACATAAGGCTAGACACTTCAGCCTGATAGTATTGGTGAGTTTCGGTGAGCAAATGCAGACCCTTTGAAGTCATACTGCATGGTACCCATTCCATGGGTCCCAACTCTCCAGGTTCAAGGGATTCTTCCTCCAGCTAAAACATGCATGGGAAACCCAGAGTATCATCCACCATGTGATTGGGAAATGATTTAAAATGCATCTCAGTTTTCGTATCCTGGTCCTCGGGTTCACCATTCCAGATGCTTTACTATCACTCTCCCCGCTTGGAGAGTCAGCGCCTTTAACCTCCTGTTTCGCACAGCTTGCAATTTCTGTGCAAGATGAACAGGAATAGGGAGAACCAATGAGAGACTAGCTGTAGGTGTCTGCACGGGCAAATGTAACGCTCATTGCCCACCAGGAAGAGGAATTAAACAAAGGCTCAGTGTGCCCTGCTGGAAACAGATTAGGGACTGAAGCAATCCTGCGGTTTTGTGCCCAGCTCACAAGAAAGCGAGTTGAAGAAAGGAGTTCAGGGGCACTGTACTTCACAAACCTGCAGAGTTATAAATGACAGCTATCCTCCAAAAATATATTGAGTAAGACTGCGAAGGGGACTTGAAAGCGGGGATGAATTTCAGGAAAACGATTGCAGGGGGTAGACTGGAATTGCCCTGAAAGCATAGGAAAAGAGGCACAACGTCGACAATGATGCACTTTACCAAAAAGGGCGTATGCGTTTTTTCCTGAATATATTCAGGAAAAAACGCATACGCCCTTTTTGGCCATCCAAGCAAGCCTGTAAAGGAAATCTGCACTACAATGAAATCTCACTGCCCCCCCGGGCAAAAGGGCCATCTGATAAAAGTGTAAAATCCAGAAAGGTAGGACAGGATATGGAGAACAAGGAGCCTTGTTATGCTGATTGGCAGGATGTAAATTGCCAGCAGCCACCCTGGAGAAGTGTATGGTGTTTCCTGAAACACGTAAGAAACAAAGCAACACAGCCTATGGCACTTCCACTTATGGTCCTATAGCTTACGGAAATTAAAATCAAAAACAGACAGCCACCCCAATATTTGGGACGGCTGTGTTCACAAGTAGCTCGTCTACAGTATCAGGTAAATATCCCAGAAAGCAAAAAATGGATAAAGAAGTTGTGGCACGTACGTACAATGCAATATCACTCAGCAATGAAATCTGTGTCATCAGGCCCGTAGCGGCATAGTGAGTGGATGCAGGTACGGTGATTCTACGTGAACTACGTCACACAGAAAAAGAAACATCATAAGATATCACTAATACACGGAATGTAAACTTGACTACACATGAACTGAATTACAAAAAAGAACAGGGTCTCAAATTTAGAAAACCAACTAGTGCTTGCTTATGGGGAAAGGTGCCTTGGGGTGCTGCATAAAACCAGAGACTGAAATTAGCACAGATAACTTTCCATAAGCCAAATATGTAATAGACAAGACCTACTCCTTTCTCAACGAAATGGACCCAACACCACATATTCAACGCCTAGGAATATACCTGACTAGGAAGAATCTTAAAACCCATGGATATATATGTCTCCATAAGAGAATCAATCGTGTGTACAGCGGCCGAAACGCAGCAGTGAAAATCCGATAAATCCCATTATCAAAATAAATTTCGAAAACAAAACACAAAGACAGTGAAATAGAGAGCAATTCTTAAATAATTCACTCAGGGCATGTGATGCAACCGGGATTGACCACATCTACACCCAGAGGTGGTTGAGACATAAGGCTGGACACTTCAGGCTGATAGCATTCGTGAGTTTTGGTGAGCAAATGCAGACCCTTTGAAGTCATACTGCATGGTACCCATTCCATGGGTCCCAACTCTCCAGTTTCAAGGGATTATTCCTCCAGCTAAAACATGCATGGGAAACCCAGAGTATGGTGCACCGTGTGATTGGGAAACAATTTAAAATGCATCTCAGTTTTCGTATCCTGGTCCTCGGGTTCACCATTCCAGATGCTTTACTAACACTCTCCCCGCTTGGAGAGTCAGTGAGTTTAACCTCCTCTTTGGCACAGCTTGCAATTTCTGTGCAAGACGAACAGGAATAGGGAGAACCAATGAGAGACGAGCTGTAGGTGTCTGCACGGGCAAATGTAACGCTCATTTCCCACCAGGAAGAGGAATTATCGAAAGGCTCACTGTGCCCTGCCGGAAACAGATTAGGGCCTGAAGCAATCCTGCGGTTTTGTGCCCAGCTCACAAGAAAGCGAGTTGAAGAAAGGAGCTCAGGGGCACTGTACTTCACAAACCTGCAGAGTTATAAATGACAGCTATCCTCCAAAAATATATTGAAGTAAGCCTGCGAAGGGGACTTGAAACGGGGCAGAGTTTCAGGAAAACCACTGCATGGGGTAGACTGGAATTGCCCTGAAAGCATAGGAAAAGAGGCACAACGTCGACAATGATGCACTTGGCCAAAAAGGGCGTATGCGTTTTTTCCTGAATATATTCAGGAAAAAACGCATACGCCCTTTTTGGCCAACCAAGCAAGCCTGTAAAGGAAATCTGCACTACAATGAAATCGCACTGCCCCCCCGGGCAAAAGGGCCATCTGAAAAAAGTGAAAAATCCAGAAAGGTAGGACAGGATATGGAGAACAGGGAGCCTTGTTATGCTGATTGGCAGGATGTAAATTGCCAGCAGCCACCCTGGAGAAGTGTATGGTGTTTCCTGAAACACGTAAGAAACAAAGCAACACAGCCTATGGCACTTCCACTTATGGTCCTATAGCTTACGGAAATTAAAATCAAAAACCGACAGCCACCCCAATATTTGGGACGGCTGTGTTCACAAGAAGCTCGTCTACAGTATCAGGTAAATATCCCAGAAAGCAAAAAATGGATAAAGAAGTTGTGGCACGTACGTGCAATGCAATATCACTCAGCAATGAAATCTGTGTCATCAGGCCCGTAGCGGCATAGTAAGTGGATGCAGGTACGGTGATTCTACGTGAACTACGTCACACAGAAAAAGAAACATCATAAGATATCACTAATACACGGAATGTAAACTTGACTACACATGAACTGAATTACAAAACAGAACAGGGTCTCAAATTTAGAAAACCAACTAGTGCTTGCTTATGGGGAAAGATGCCTTGGGCTGTTGCATAAAACCAGAGACTGAAATTAGCACAGATAACTTTCCATAAGCCAAATATGTAATAGACAAGACCTACTCCTTGCTCAACGAAATGGACTCAACACCACATATTCAAGGCCTAGGAATATACCTGACTAGGAAGAATCTTAAAACCCATGGATTTATATGTCTCCGTAAGAGAATCAAGCGTGTGTACAGGGGCCGAAACGCAGCAGTGAAAATCTGATAAATCCCATTATCAAAATAAATTTCGAAACCAAAACACAAAGACAGTGAAATAGAGAACAATTCTTAAATAATTCACTCAGGGCATGTGATGCAACCGGGTTTGACCACATCTACACCCAGAGCTGGTTGAGACATAAGGCTAGACACTTCAGCCTGATAGTATTGGTGAGTTTCGGTGAGCAAATGCAGACCCTTTGAAGTCATACTGCATGGTACCCATTCCATGGGTCCCAACTCTCCAGGTTCAAGGGATTCTTCCTCCAGCTAAAACATGCATGGGAAACCCAGAGTATCATCCACCATGTGATTGGGAAATGATTTAAAATGCATCTCAGTTTTCGTATCCTGGTCCTCGGGTTCACCATTCCAGATGCTTTACTATCACTCTCCCCGCTTGGAGAGTCAGCGCCTTTAACCTCCTGTTTCGCACAGCTTGCAATTTCTGTGCAAGATGAACAGGAATAGGGAGAACCAATGAGAGACTAGCTGTAGGTGTCTGCACGGGCAAATGTAACGCTCATTGCCCACCAGGAAGAGGAATTAAACAAAGGCTCAGTGTGCCCTGCTGGAAACAGATTAGGGACTGAAGCAATCCTGCGGTTTTGTGCCCAGCTCACAAGAAAGCGAGTTGAAGAAAGGAGTTCAGGGGCACTGTACTTCACAAACCTGCAGAGTTATAAATGACAGCTATCCTCCAAAAATATATTGAGTAAGACTGCGAAGGGGACTTGAAAGCGGGGATGAATTTCAGGAAAACGATTGCAGGGGGTAGACTGGAATTGCCCTGAAAGCATAGGAAAAGAGGCACAACGTCGACAATGATGCACTTTACCAAAAAGGGCGTATGCGTTTTTTCCTGAATATATTCAGGAAAAAACGCATACGCCCTTTTTGGCCATCCAAGCAAGCCTGTAAAGGAAATCTGCACTACAATGAAATCTCACTGCCCCCCCGGGCAAAAGGGCCATCTGATAAAAGTGTAAAATCCAGAAAGGTAGGACAGGATATGGAGAACAAGGAGCCTTGTTATGCTGATTGGCAGGATGTAAATTGCCAGCAGCCACCCTGGAGAAGTGTATGGTGTTTCCTGAAACACGTAAGAAACAAAGCAACACAGCCTATGGCACTTCCACTTATGGTCCTATAGCTTACGGAAATTAAAATCAAAAACAGACAGCCACCCCAATATTTGGGACGGCTGTGTTCACAAGTAGCTCGTCTACAGTATCAGGTAAATATCCCAGAAAGCAAAAAATGGATAAAGAAGTTGTGGCACGTACGTACAATGCAATATCACTCAGCAATGAAATCTGTGTCATCAGGCCCGTAGCGGCATAGTGAGTGGATGCAGGTACGGTGATTCTACGTGAACTACGTCACACAGAAAAAGAAACATCATAAGATATCACTAATACACGGAATGTAAACTTGACTACACATGAACTGAATTACAAAAAAGAACAGGGTCTCAAATTTAGAAAACCAACTAGTGCTTGCTTATGGGGAAAGGTGCCTTGGGGTGCTGCATAAAACCAGAGACTGAAATTAGCACAGATAACTTTCCATAAGCCAAATATATAATAGACAAGACCTACTCCTTTCTCAACGAAATGGACCCAACACCACATATTCAACGCCTAGGAATATACCTGACTAGGAAGAATCTTAAAACCCATGGATATATATGTCTCCATAAGAGAATCAATCGTGTGTACAGCGGCCGAAACGCAGCAGTGAAAATCCGATAAATCCCATTATCAAAATAAATTTCGAAAACAAAACACAAAGACAGTGAAATAGAGAGCAATTCTTAAATAATTCACTCAGGGCATGTGATGCAACCGGGATTGACCACATCTACACCCAGAGGTGGTTGAGACATAAGGCTGGACACTTCAGGCTGATAGCATTCGTGAGTTTTGGTGAGCAAATGCAGACCCTTTGAAGTCATACTGCATGGTACCCATTCCATGGGTCCCAACTCTCCAGTTTCAAGGGATTATTCCTCCAGCTAAAACATGCATGGGAAACCCAGAGTATGGTGCACCGTGTGATTGGGAAACAATTTAAAATGCATCTCAGTTTTCGTATCCTGGTCCTCGGGTTCACCATTCCAGATGCTTTACTAACACTCTCCCCGCTTGGAGAGTCAGTGAGTTTAACCTCCTCTTTGGCACAGCTTGCAATTTCTGTGCAAGACGAACAGGAATAGGGAGAACCAATGAGAGACGAGCTGTAGGTGTCTGCACGGGCAAATGTAACGCTCATTTCCCACCAGGAAGAGGAATTATCGAAAGGCTCACTGTGCCCTGCCGGAAACAGATTAGGGCCTGAAGCAATCCTGCGGTTTTGTGCCCAGCTCACAAGAAAGCGAGTTGAAGAAAGGAGCTCAGGGGCACTGTAATTCACAAACCTGCAGAGTTATAAATGACAGCTATCCTCCAAAAATATATTGAAGTAAGCCTGCGAAGGGGACTTGAAACGGGGCAGAGTTTCAGGAAAACCACTGCATGGGGTAGACTGGAATTGCCCTGAAAGCATAGGAAAAGAGGAACAACGTCGACAATGATGCACTTGGCCAAAAAGGGCGTATGCGTTTTTTCCTGAATATATTCAGGAAAAAACGCATACGCCCTTTTTGGCCAACCAAGCAAGCCTGTAAAGGAAATCTGCACTACAATGAAATCTCACTGCCCCCCCCCCCGGGCAAAAGGGCCATCTGAAAAAAGTGTAAAATCCAGAAAGGTAGGACAGGATATGGAGAACAGGGAGCCTTGTTATGCTGATTGGCAGGATGTAAATTGCCAGCAGCCACCCTGGAGAAGTGTATGGTGTTTCCTGAAACACGTAAGAAACAGAGCAACACAGCCTATGGCACTTCCACTTATGGTCTTATAGCTTACGGAAATTAAAATCAAAAACAGACAGCCACCCCAATATTTGGGACGGCTGTGTTCAAAAGAAGCTCGTCTACAGTATCAGGTAAATATCCCAGAAAGCAAAAAATGGATAAAGAAGTTGTGGCACGTACGTACAATGCAATATCACTCAGCAATGAAATCTGTGTCATCAGACCCGTAGCGGCATAGTGAGTGGAGGCAGGTACGGTGATTCTACGTGAACTACGTCACACAGAAAAAGAAACGTCATAAGATGTCACTAATACACGGAATGTAAACTTGACTACACATGAACTGAATTACAAAACAGAACAGGGTCTCAAATTTAGAAAACCAACTAGTGCTTGCTTATGGGGAAAGGTGCCTTGGGGTGCTGCATAAAACCAGAGACTGAAATTAGCACAGATAACATTCCATAAGCCAAATATGTAATAGACAAGACCTACTCCTTGCTCAACGAAATGGACTCAACACCACATATTCAACGCCTAGGAATATACCTGACTAGGAAGAATCTTAAAACCCATGGATATATATGTCTCCGTAAGAGAATCAAGCGTGTGTACAGCGGCCGAAACGCAGCAGTGAAAATCCGATAAATCCCATTATCAAAATAAATTTCGAAAACAAAACACAAAGACAGTGAAATAGAGAGCAATTCTTAAATAATTCACTCAGGGCATGTGATGCAACCGGGATTGACCACATCTACACCCAGAGCTGGTTGAGACATAAGGCTGGACACTTCAGTCTTATAGCATTGGTGAGTTTCGGTGAGCAAATGCAGACCCTTTGAAGTCATACTGCATGGTACCTATTCCATGGGTCCCAACTCTCCAGGTTCAAGGGATTCTTCCTCCAGCTAAAACATGCATGGGAAACCCACAGTATGGTCCACCGTGTGATTGGGAAACGATTTAAAATGCATCTCAGTTTTCGTACCCTGGTCCTCGGGTTCACCATTCCAGATGCTTTACTAACACTCTCCCCGCTTGGAGAGTCAGTGCCTTTAACCTCCTGTTTGGCACAGCTTGCAATTTCTGTGCAAGATGAACAGGAATAGGGAGAACCAATGAGAGACTAGATATAGGTGTCTGCCCGGGCAAATGTAATGCTCATTTCCCACCAGGAATAGGAATTAACCAAAGGCTCAGCGTGCCCTGCCGGAAACACATTAGGGCCTGAAGCAATCCTGCGGTTTTGTGCCCAGCTCACAAGAAAGCGAGTTGAAGAAAGGAGCTCAGGGGCACTGTAATTCACAAACCTGCAGAGTTATAAATGACAGCTATCCTCCATAAATATATTGAAGTAAGCCTGCGAAGGGGACTTGAAAGCGGGGCAGAATTTCAGGAAAACGATTGCAGGGGGTAGACTGGAATTGCCCTGAAAGCATAGGAAAAGAGGCCGAACGTCGACAATGATGCACTTGGCCAAAAAGGGCGTATGCGTTTTTTCCTGAATATATTCAGGAAAAAACGCATACGCCCTTTTTGGCCAACCAAGCAAGCCTCTAAAGGAAATCTGCACTACAATGAAGTCTCACTGCCCCCCGGGCAAAAGGGCCATCTGAAAAAAGTGTAAAATCCAGAAATGTAGGACAGGATATGGAGAACAGGGAGCCTTGTTATGCTGATTGGCAGGATGTAAATTGCCAGCAGCCACCCTGGAGAAGTGTATGGTGTTTCCTGAAACACGTAAGAAACAAAGCAACACAGCCTATGGCACTTCCACTTATGGCCCTATAGCTTACGGAAATTAAAATCAAAAACAGACAGCCACCCCAATATTTGGGACGGCTGTGTTCACAAGAAGCTCGTCTACAGTATCAGGTAAATATCCCAGAAAGCAAAAAATGGATAAAGAAGTTGTGGCACGTATGTACAATGCAATATCACTCAGCAATGAAATCTGTGTCATCAGGCCCGTAGCGGCATAGTGAGTGGATGCAGGTACGGTGAATCTACGTGAACTACGTCACACAGAAAAAGAAACATCATAAGATATCACTAATACACGGAATGTAAACTGGACTACACATGAACTGAATTACAAAACAGAACAGGGTCTCAAATTTAGAAAAGCAACTAGTGCTTGCTTATGGGGAAAGGTGCCTTGGGGTGCTGCATAAAACCAGAGACTGAAATTAGCACAGATAACTTTCCATAAGCCAAATATGTAATAGACAAGACATACTACTTGCTCAACGAAATGGACCCAACACCACATATTCAACGCCTAGGAATATACCTAACTAGGAAGAATCTTAAAACCCATGGATATATATGTCTCCGTAAGAGAATCAAGCGTGTGTACAGCGGCCGAAACACAGCAGTGAAAATCCGATAAATCCCATTCTCAAAATAAATTTCGAAAACAAAACACAAAGACAGTGAAATAGCAATTCTTAAATAATTCACTCAGGGCATGTGATGCAACCGGGATTGACCACATCTACACCCACAGCTGGTTGAGACATAAGGCTGGACACTTCAGGCTGATAGCATTGGTGAGTTTCGGTGAGCAAATGCAGACCCTTTGAAATCATACTGCATGGTACCCATTCCATGGGTCCCAACTCTCCAGGTTCAAGGGATTCTTCCTCCAGCTAAAACATGCATGGGAAACCCAGAGTATCGTCCACCGTGTGATTGGGAAACGATTTAAAATGCATCTCAGTTTTCGTATCCTGGTCCTCGGGTTCACCATTCCAGATGCTTTACTAACACTCTCCCCGCTTGGAAATTCAGTGCCTTTAACCTCCTGTTTGGCACAGCTTGCAATTTCTGTGCAAGATGAACAGGAATAGGGAGAACCAATGAGAGACTAGCTGTAGGTGTCTGCACGGGCAAATGTAATGCTCATTGCCGACCAGGAAGAGGAATTAAACAAAGGCTCAGCGTGCCCTGCTGAAAACTGATTAGGGCCTGAAGCAATCCTGCGGTTTTGTGCCCAGCTCACAAGAAAGCGAGTTGAAGAAAGGAGCTCAGGGGCACTGTAATTCACAAACCTGCAGAGTTATAAATGACAGCTATCCTCCAAAAATATATTGAAGTAAGCCTGCGAAGGGGACTTGAAAGCGGGGCAGAATTTCAGGAAAACGATTGCAGGGGTAGACTGGAATTGCCCTGAAAGCATAGGAAAAGAGGCAGAACGTCGACAATGATGCACTTGGCCAAAAAGGGCGTATGCATTTTTTCCTGAATATATTCAGGAAAAAACGCATACGCCCTTTTTGGCCAACCAAGCAAGCCTGTAAAGGAAATCTGCACCACAACCAAGTCTCACTGCCCCCCGGGCAAAAGGGCCATCTGAAAAAAGTGTAAAATCCAGAAAGGTAGGACAGGATATGGAGAACAGGGAGCCTTGTTATGCTGATTGGCAGGATGTAAATTTCCAGCAGCCATCCTGGAGAAGTGTATGGTGTTTCCTGAAACACGTAAGAAACAAAGCAACACAGCCTATGGCACTTCCACTTATGGTCCTATAGCTTACGGAAATTAAAATCAAAAACAGACAGCCACCCCAATATTTGGGACGGCTGTGTTCACAAGAAGCTCGTCTACAGTATCAGGTAAATATCCCAGAAAGCAAACAATGGATAAAGAAGTTGTGGCACGTACGTACAATGCAATATCACTCAGCAATGAAATCTGTGTCATCAGGCCCGTAGCGGCATAGTGAGTGGATGCAGGTACGGTGTTTCTACGTGAACTACGTCACACAGAAAAAGAAACATCATAAGATATCACTAATACACGGAATGTAAACTTGACTACACATGAACTGAATTACAAAACAGAACAGGGTCTCAAATTTAGAAAACCAACTAGTGCTTGCTTATGGGGAAAGGTGCCTTTGGGTGCTGCATAAAACCAGAGACTGAAATTAGCACAGATAACTTTCCATAAGCCAAATATGTAATAGACAAGACCTACTCCTTGCTCAACGAAATGGACTCAACACCACATATTCAACGCCTAGGAATATACCTGACTAGGAAGAATCTTAAAACCCATGGATATATATGTCTCCGTAAGAGAATCAAGCGTGTGTACAGCGGCCGAAACGCAGCACTGAAAATCCGATAAATCCCATTATCAAAATAAATTTCGAAAACAAAACACAAAGACAGTGAAATAGAGAGCAATTCTTAAATAATTCACTCAGGGCATGTGATGCAACCGGGATTGACCACATCTACACCCAGAGCTGGTTGAGACATAAGGCTGGACACTTCAGTCTTATAGCATTGGTGAGTTTCGGTGAGCAAATGCAGACCCTTTGAAGTCATACTGCATGGTACCCATTCCATGGGTCCCAACTCTCCAGGTTCAAGGCATTCTTCCTCCAGCTAAAACATGCATGGGAAACCCAGAGTATCGTCCACCGTGTGATTGGGAAACGATTTAAAATGCATCTCAGTTTTCGTATCCTGGTCCTCGGGTTCACCATTCCAGATGCTTTACTAACACTCTCCCCGCTTGGAGTGTCAGTGCCTTTAACCTCCTCTTTGGCACAGCTTGCAATTTCTGTGCAAGATGAACAGGAATAGGGAGAACCAATGAGAGACTAGCTGTAGGTGTATGCACGGGCAAATGTAATGCTCATTGCCCACCAGGAAGAGGAATTAAACAAAGGCTCAGCGTGCCCTGCTGAAAACAGAGTAGGGCCTGAAGCAATCCTGCGGTTTTGTGCCCAGCTCACAAGAAAGCGAGTTGAAGAAAGGAGCTCAGGGGCATTGTAATTCACAAACCTGCAGAGTTATAAATGACAGCTATCCTCCAAAATTATATTGAACTAAGCCTGCGAAGGGGACTTGAAAGCGGGGCAGAATTTCAGGAAACCGATTGCAGGGGGTAGACTGGAATTGCCCTGAAAGCATAGGAAAAGAGGCAGAACGTCGACAATGATGCACTTGGCCAAAAAGTGCGTATACGTTTTTTCCTGAATGTATTCAGGAAAAAAACGCATACGCCCTTTTTGGCCAACCAAGCAAGCCTGTAAAGGAAATCTGCACTACAATGAAGTCTCACTGCCTCCCGGGCAAAATGGCCATCTGAAAAAAGTGTAAAATCCAGAAAGATAGGACAGGATATGGAGAACAGGGAGCCTTGTTATGCTGATTGGCAGGATGTAAATTGCCAACAGCCACCCTGGAGAAGTGTATGGTGTTTCCTGAAACACGTAAGAAATAAAGCAACACAGCCTATGGCAATTGCACTTATGGTCCTATTCCTTAGGGAAATTAAAATCAAAAACAGAGAGCCACCCCAAAGTTTGGGACGGCTGTGTTCCCAAGAAGCTCGTCTACAGTACCAGGTAAATATCCCAGAAAGCAAAAAATGGATAAAGAAGTTGTGGCACGTACGTGCAATGCAGTATCACTCAGCAATGAAATCTGTGTCATCAGGCCCGTAGCGGCATAGTGAATGGATGCATGTACGGTGATTCTACGTGAACTACGTCACACAGAAAAAGAAACATCATAAGATATCACTAATACACGGAATGTAAACTTGACTACACATGAACTGAATTACAAAACAGAACAGGGTCTCAAATTTAGAAAACCAACTAGTGCTTGCTTATGGGGAAAGGTGCCATGGGGTGCTGCATAAAACCAGAGACTGAAATTAGCACAGATAACATTCCATAAGCCAAATATGTAATAGACAAGACCTACTCCTTGCTCAACGAAATGGACTCAACACCACATATTCAACGCCTAGGAATATACCTGACTAGGAAGAATATTAAAACCCATGGATATATATGTCTCCATAAGAGAATCAAGCGTGTGTACAGTGGCCGAAACGCAGCAGTGAAAATCCGATAAATCCCATTATCAAAATAAATTTCGAAAACAAAACACAAAGACAGTGAAATCGAGAGCAATTCTTAACTAATTCACACAGGGCATGTGATGCAACCGGGTTTGACCACATCTACACCCAGAGCTGGTTGAGACATAAGGCTGGACACTTCAGGCTGATAGCATTGGTGAGTTTCGGTGAGCAAATGCAGACCCTTTGAAGTCATACTGCATGGTACCCATTCCAAGGGTCCCAACTCTCCAGGTTCAAGGCATTCTTCCTCCAGCTAAAACATGCATGGGAAACCCAGAGTATCGTCCACCGTGTGATTGGGAAACGATTTAAAATGCATCTCAGTTTTCGTATCCTGGTCCTCGGGTTCACCATTCCAGATGCTTTACTAACACTCTCCCCACTTGGAGAGTCAGTGCCTTTAACCTCCTCTTTGGCACAGCTTGCAATTTCTGTGCAAGATGAACAGGAATAGGGAGAACCAATGAGAGACTAGCTGTAGGTGTCTGCACGGGCAAATGTAACGCTCATTGCTGACCAGGAAGAGGAATTAAACAAAGGCTCCGTGTGCCCTGCTGAAAACAGATTAGGGCCTGAAGCAATCCTGCGGTTTTGTGCCCAGCTCACAAGAAAGCGAGTTGAAGAAAGGAGCTCAGGGGCACTGTAATTCACAAACCTGCAGAGTTATAAATGACAGCTATCCTCCAAAAATATATTGAAGTAAGCCTGCGAAGGGGACTTGAAAGCGGGGCAGAATTTCAGGAAAACGATTGCAGGGGGTAGACTGGAATTGCCCTGAAAGCATAGGAAAAGAGGCACAACGTCGACAATGATGCACTTGGCCAAAAAGTGCGTATGCGTTTTTTCCTGAATATATTCAGGAAAAA
Source organism: Phocoena phocoena (assembly GCF_963924675.1). Taxonomy (NCBI): domain Eukaryota; kingdom Metazoa; phylum Chordata; class Mammalia; order Artiodactyla; family Phocoenidae; genus Phocoena; species Phocoena phocoena. The sequence continues at coordinate 157,645 of NW_027077692.1, read as the reverse complement.
ACGCATACGCCCTTTTTGGCCAACCAAGCAAGCCTGTAAAGGAAATCTGCACTACAATGAAGTCTCACTGCCCCCCGGGCAAAAGGGCCATCTGAAAAAAGTGTAAAATCCAGAAAGGTAGGACAGGATATGGAGAACAGGGAGCCTTGTTATGCTGATTGGCAGGATGTAAATTGCCAGCAGCCACCCTGGAGAAGTGTATGGTGTTTCCTGAAACACGTAAGAAACAAAGCAACTCAGCCTATGGCACTTCCACTTATGGTCCTATAGCTTACGGAAATTTAAATCAAAAACAGACAGCCACCCCAATATTTGGGACGGCTGTGTTCACAAGAAGCTCGTCTACAGTATCAGGTAAATATCCCAGAAGGCAAAAAATGGATAAAGAAGTTGTGGCACGTACGTGCAATGCAGTATCACTCAGCAATGAAATCTGTGTCATCAGGCCCGTAGCGGCATAGTGAGAGGATGCAGATATGGTGATTCTACGTGAACTACGTCACACAGAAAAAGAAATATCATAAGATATCACTAATACACGGAATGTAAACTTGACTACACATGAACTGAATTACAAAACAGAACAGGGTCTCAAATTTAGAAAACCAACTAGTGCTTGCTTATGGGGAAAGGTGCCTTGGGGTGCTGCATAAAACCAGAGACTGAAATTAGCACAGATAACATTCCATAAGCCAAATATGTAATAGACAAGACCTACTCCTTGCTCAACGAAATGGACTCAACACCACATATTCAACGCCTAGGAATATACCTGACTAGGAAGAATCTTAAAACCCATGGATATATATGTCTCCGTAAGAGAATCAAGCGTGTGTACAGCGGCCGAAACGCAGCAGTGAAAATCCGATAAATCCCATTATCAAAATAAATTTCGAAACAAAACACAAAGACAGTGAAATAGAGAGCAATTCTTAAATAATTCACTCAGGGAATGTGATGCAACCGGGATTGACGACATCTACACCCAGAGCTGGTTGACACATAAGGCTGGACAATTCAGGCTGATAGCATTGGTGAGTTTCGGTGAGCAAATGCAGACCCTTTGAAGTCATACTGCATGGTACCTATTCCATGGGTCCCAACTCTTCAGGTTCAAGGGATTCTTCCTCCAGCTAAAACATGCATGGGAAACCCACAGTATGGTCCACCGTGTGATTGGGAAACGATTTACAATGCATCTCAGTTTTCGTATCCTGGTCCTCGGGTTCACCATTCCAGATGCTTTACTAACACTCTCCCTGCTTGGAGAGTCAGTGCCTTTAACCTCCTGTTTGGCACAGCTTGCAATTTCTGTGCAAGATGAACAGGAATAGGGAGAACCAATGAGAGACTAGCTGTAGGTGTCTGCACGGGCAAATGTAACGCTCATTGCCCACCATGAAGAGGAATTAACCAAAGGCTCAGCATGCCCTGCCGGAAACAGAATAGGGCCTGAAGCAATCCTGCGGTTTTGTGCCCAGCTCACAAGAAAGCGAGTTGAAGAAAGGAGCTCAGGGGCACTGTAATTCACAAACCTGCAGAGTTATAAATGACAGCTATCCTCCAAAAATATATTGAAGTAAGCCTGCGAAGGGGACTTGAAAGCGGGGAAGAATTTCAGGAAAACGATTGCAGGGGGTAGACTGGAATTGCCCTGAAAGCATAGGAAAAGAGGCAGAACGTCGACAATGATGCACTTGGCCAAAACGTGCGTATGCGTTTTTTCCTGAATATATTCAGGAAAAAACGCATACGCACTTTTTGGCCAACCAAGCAAGCCTGTAAAGGAAATCTGCACCACAATGAAGTCTCACTGCCCCCCGGGCAAAAGGGCCATCTGAAAAAAGTGTAAAATCCAGAAATGTAGGACAGGATATGGAGAACAGGGAGCCTTGTCATGCTGATTGGCAGGATGTAAATTGCCAGCAGCCACCCTGGAGAAGTGTATGGTGTTTCCTGAAACACGTAAGAAACAAAGCAACACAGCCTATGGCAATTGCAATTATGGTCCTATTCATTAGGGAAATTAAAATCAAAAACAGAGAGCCACCCCAAAGTTTGGGACGGCTGTGTTCCCAAGAAGCTCGTCTACAGTACCAGGTAAATATTCCAGAAAGCAAAAAATGGATAAAGATGTTGTGGAACGTACGTGCAATGCAGTATCACTCAGCAATGAAATCTGTGTCATCAGGTCCGTAGCGGCATAGTGAATGGATGAAGGTACGGTGATTCTACGTGAACTACGTCACACAGAAAAAGAAACATCATAAGATATCACTAATACACGGAATGTAAACTTGACTACACATGAACTGAATTACAAAACAGAACAGGGTCTCAAATTTAGAAAACCAACTAGTGCTTGCTTATGGGGAAAGGTGCGTTGGGGTGCTGCATAAAACCAGAGACTGAAATTAGCACAGATAACATTCCATAAGCCAAATATGTAATAGACAAGAACTACTCCTTGCTCAACGAAATGGACTCAACACCACATATTCAACGCCTAGGAATATACCTGACTAGGAAGAATCTTAAAACCCATGGATATATATGTCTCCGTAAGAGAATCAAGCGTGTGTACAGCGGCCGAAACGCAGCAGTGAAAATCCGATAAATCCCATTATCAAAATAAATTTCGAAAACAAAACACAAAGACAGTGAAATAGAGAGCAATTCTTAAATAATTCACTCAGGGTATGTGATGCAACCGGGATTGACCACATCTACACCCAGAGCTGGTTGAGACATAAGGCTGGACACTTCAGGCTGATAGCATTGGTGAGTTTCGGTGAGCAAATGCAGACCCTTTGAAGTCATACTGCATGGTACCCATTCCATGGGTCCCAACTCTCCAGGTTCAAGGGATTCTTCCTCCAGCTAAAACATGCATGGGAAACCCAGAGTATCGTCCACCGTGTGATTGGGAAACGATTTAAAATGCATCTCAGTTTTCGTATCCTGGTCCTCGGGTTCACCATTCCAGATGCTTTACTAACACTCTCCCCGCTTGGAGAGTCAGTGCCTTTAACCTCCTCTTTGGCACAGCTTGCAATTTCTGTGCAAGATGAACAGGAATAGGGAGAACCAATGAGAGACTAGCTGTAGGTGTCTGCACGGGCAAATGTAACGCTCCTTGCCCACCAGGAAGAGGAATTAAACAAAGGCTCAGTGTGCCCTGCTGGAAACAGATTAGGGCCTGAAGCAATCCTGCGGTTTTGTGCCCAGCTCACAAGAAAGTGAGTTGAAGAAAGGAGCTCAGGGGCACTGTAATTCACAAAACTGCAGAGTTATAAATAACAGCTATCCTCCAAAAATATATTGAAGTAAGCCTGCGAAGGGGACTGGAAAGCGGGGCAGAATTTCAGGAAAACGATTGCAGGGGGTGGACTGGAATTGCCTTGAAAGCATAGGAAAAGAGGCAGAACGTCGACAATGATGCACTTGGCCAAAAAGTGCGTATGCGTTTTTTCCTGAATATATTCAGGAAAAAACGCATACGCACTTTTTGGCCAACGAAGCAAGCATGTAAAGAAATCTGCACTACAATGAAGTCTCACTGCCCCCCGGGCAAAAGGGCCATCTGAAAAAAGTGTAAAATCCAGAAAGGTAGGACAGGATATGGAGAACAGTGAGCCTTGTTATGCCGATTGGCAGGATGTAAATTGCCAACAGCCAACCTGGAGAAGTGTATGGTGTTTCCTGAAACACGTAAGAAATAAAGCAACACAGCCTATGGCACTTGAACTTATGGTCCTATAGCTTAGGGAAATTAAAATCAAAAACAGACAGCCACCCAATGTTTGGGACGGCTGTGTTCACAGGAAGCTCGTCTACAGTACCAGGTAAATATCCCAGAAAGCAAAAAATGGATAAAGAAGTTGTGTCACGTACGTGCAATGCACTATCACTCAGCAATGAAATCTGTGTCATCAGGCCCGTAGTGGTTAGTGAGTGGATGCATGTACGGTGATTCTACGTGAACTACGTCACACAGAAATAGAAACATCATAAGATATCACTGATACACGGAATGTAAACTTGACTACACATGAACTGAATTACAAAACAGAACAGGGTCTCAAATTTAGAAAACCAACTAGTGCTTGCTTATGGGGAAAGGTGCCTTGGGGTGCTGCATAAAACCAGAGACTGAAATTTGCACAGATAACTTTCCATAAGCCAAATATGTAATAGACAAGACCTACTCCTTGCTCAACGAAATGGACTCAACACCACATATTCAACGCCTAGGAATATACCTGACTAGGAAGAATCTTAAAACCCATGGATTTATATGTCTCCGTAAGAGAATCAAGCGTGTGTACAGCGGCATAAACGCAGCAGTGAATATCCGATAAATCCCATTATCAAAATAAATTTCAAAAACAAAACACAAAGACAGTGAAATAGAGAGCAATTCTTAAACAATTCACTCAGGGCATGTGATGCAACCGGGATTGACCACATCTACACCCACAGCTGGTTGAGACATAAGGCTGGACACTTCAGGCTGAAAGCATTGGTGAGTTTTGGTGAGCAAATGCAGACCCTTTGAAGTCATACTGCATGGTACCCAATCCATGGGTCCCAACTCTCCAGGTTCAAGGGATTCTTCCTCCAGCTAAAACATGCATGGGAAACCCAGAGTATCGTCCACCGTGTGATTGGGAAACGATTTAAAATGCATCTCAGTTTTCGTATCCTGGTCCTCGGGTTCACCATTCCAGATGCTTTACTAACACTCTCCCCGCTTGGAGAGTCAGTGCCTTTAACCTCCTCTTTGACACAGCTTGCAATTTCTGTGCAAGATGAACAGGAATAGGGAGAACCAATGAGAGACTAGCTGTAGGTGTCTGCACGGGCAAATGTAATGCTCATTTCCCACCAGGAAGAGGAATTAACCAAACGCTCAGCGTGCCCTGCTGGAAAGAGATTAGTGCCTGAAGCAATCCTGCTGTTTTGTGCCCAGCTCACAAGAAAGCGAGTTGAAGAAAGGAGCTCATGGGCACTGTAATTCACAAACCGGCAGAGTTATAAATGACAGCTATCCTCCAAAAATATATTGAAGTAAGCCTGCAAAGGGGACTTGAAAGCGGGGCAGAAATTCAGGAAAACGATTGAAGGGTTAAACTGGAATTGCACTTAAAGAATAGGAAAAGAGGCAGAACGTCGATAATGATGCACTTGTCCAAAAAGTGCGGATGCTTTTTTCCCTAAATATATTCAGGAAAAAACGCATACGCACTTTTTGGCCAACCAAGAAGCTTGTAAATAAACCTGCACTACAATGAAATCTCAGTGCCCGCCAGGGCAAAAGGGCCATTTAAAAAAATTGTAAAATCCAGAATCGGAGGACAGGCAATGGAAAACAGGGATCCTTATTATGCTGATGCATATGATGTAAATTGCCGACAGCCATTCTGGAGAAGTGTTATGTGTTTCCTGAAACACGTAAGAAACAAAGCAACACAGCCTATGGCACTTCCACTTATGGTCCTACAGCTTAGGGAAATTAAAATCAAAAACACCCAGCCACCTCAAAGTTTGGGACCTCTCTGTTCACAAGAACCTCGTTTACAGTACCAGGTAAATATCTCAGAGAGCAAACAATGGATAAAGAAGTTGTGGTACGTACGTACAATGGAATATCACTCAGCAATGAAATCTGTGTCATCAGGCCCGTAGTGGCATAGTGAGTGGATACAGGTATGGTGATTCTACGTGAAATAAGTCACACATAAAAAGAAACATCATAAAATATCACTAATACACAGTATGTAAACTTGACTACACATGAACTGAATTACAAAACAGAACAGTCTCAAATTTAGAAAACCAACTTGTGCTTTCTTATGGAGAAAGGTGCGTTGGAGTGCTGCATAAAACCAGAGACTGAAATTAGCACAGATACCGTTCCATAAGCCAAATATGTAATAGAAAAGACCTACTCCTTGCTCAACGAAATGGACTCAACACCACATATTCAACGCCTAGGAATATACCTGACTAGGAAGAATCTTAAAACCCGTGGATATTTATGTCTCCGTAAGAGAATCAAGAGTGTGTACAGCGGCATTAACGCAGCAGTGAAAATCCGATAAATCCCAGTGTCAAAAAAAATTTCAAAAACAAAACACAATGACAGTGAAATAGAGAGCAATTCTTAAATAACTCACACAGGGCATATGATGCAACCTGGTTTACCACATCTACACCCAGAGCTGAGTGAGAGATAAGGCTTGACCCTTTGGGCTGATAGCATTGGTGAGGTTCAGTGAGCAAATGCAGACCCTTTGATGTCATACTGCCTGGTACCCATTCCATGGTTCCCAACTCTCCAGGTTCAAGGGATTCTTCCTTCTGCTAAAATTTGCATGGGAAACCCAGAGTATGCTCCACCGTGTGACTGGGAAACCTTTTTACATGCATGTCTGTTTTCGTCCCCTGGTACTCAGGTTCACCATTCCAGACCCTTTTCTTACACTCTCCCCATTTGCAGAGTCAGTGCCTTTAACCTCCTGTTTGGCACTGTTTGCAATTTCTGCGCAAGATGAACAGGAATAAGGAGAACCAATGGGAGACTATCTGTAGGTGTGTGCACGGGCAAATATTTTTTTTAACATCTTTATTGGGGTGTAATTGCTTTACAATGGTGTGTTAGTTTTTGCTTTATAACAAAGTGAATCAGCTATACATATACATATGCTCCCTGTGTCTTCCCTCTTGTGTCTCCCTCCCTCCCTCTCTCCCCCTTCCACCCCTCCAGGCTGTCCCAACGCCCCGAGCTAATATCCCTGTGCCTTGCGGCTGCTTCCCCCTTGCTATCTACCTTACTACATTTGTTAGTGTGTATATGTCCATGACTCTCTCTCGCCCTGTCAAAACTCACCATTCCCCCTCCCCATATCCTCAATTCCGTTCTCCAGTAGGTCTGCGCCTCTATTCCTGTCTTATCCCTAGGTTCTTCATGACATTTTTTTCCTTTAAATTCCATATATATGTGTTAGCATACGCTATTTGTCTTTTTCTTTCTGACTTACTTCACTCTGTATGACAGACTCTAGGTCTATTCATCTCATTACAAATAACTCAGTTTCATTTCTTTTTAAGGCTGAGTAATATTCCATTGTGTATATGTGCCACATCTTCTTTATCCATTCGTGCGATGATGGGCGCTTAGGTTCTTTCCATCTCCGGGCTATTGTAAATAGAGCTGCAATGAACATTTTGGTACATGACTCTTTTTGAATTTTGGTTTTCTCAGGGTATATGCCCAGTATGCACGGGCAATTTTAACACTCATTTCCCAACAGGAAAAGGAATTAACCAAAGGCTCAGCATGCCGTGCTGGAACAAGATTAGGGCCTGAAGCAATCCTGCGGTTTTGTGGCCAGCTCACAAGAAAGCGAGTTGAGGAAAGGAGCTCAGGGGCACTGTCATTCACATACCTGCAGACTTATAAATGACAGAAATCGTACAAAAATATATTGAATTAAGGCTGCGAAGAGGACTTGAAAGTGGGGCAGAATTGCTGGAATCCGATTTCAGGAGGTAGACGTGAATTGCTCTGAAAGCATAAGAGAAGTGGCAGAACCTCGTCAATGAAGCACTTGGCCAAAAAGGGCATATGCATTTTTTCCAGGGCCATCATTCACGGGAGTAGGAGGCTCCCAGCATGCTCCAGTGGCCAACAGAGGACCCACGTCGCCAAGGCGATGTGAGCTAGCCAGGCAGGAGTGACCTGACATCAGAGGGCCCACCTCACAGAATGGTAGGGAACCCAGCCAGGATCAGACTCTCCCCAGAGGGCCCACATCACCAAGGTGATGGGAACCAGGCAGGAGTGTCCTCACACCCGTGGGGCCACATCATCAAAAGTTGAGGTACCCAGCACATGTGGCCTCAAACCAGAGGACCCACATCACCATGGGTTTCGGAGTGAGGCAGGCAGGATTAACCTCACAACACATGTCCCATTGTATACAAAAGGTGTGGAAGCCAGCAGTTGGATCTTCCTAGCAGGCGGCCCAGAGCACTGAGGCTATGAGATCCAGGCCGGCATGAACTCACAACAGAGGGCCCTCATTGTGATTCTGTAAGCAACCCAGCCGTTGTGACCTCAGAGCAGAAGGCCCACATCCCCATGGGGAAGGGAAACAAGCAGGAGTGTCATCGCAAGAGTGGGCACACATGAAAAAATGTGGGGAGCCCAGCAATTAGTGCCTGATGCCAGAGGGCCCTCATCACCGAGGGGCGGTGGCTCCCAGCCAGCTCCGACTGCTACCAGAGGGGCGACGTCGCCAATGCGGAGTGCGACAACCAGGCAGGAGTGACCTCAGAGCAGAGGGTCAACCTCACAGAAGTGTGAAGAACCAAAGAGGATCAGATTCTCACCAGAGGGCCCACATCACCAAGGGAATGGGAACCAGGCAGGAGTGTCCTCACACTAGTGGGGCCACATCACCGAAAAGTGAGGGACCCAGCACACGTGGCCTCAAACCAGAGGACACACATCACAAGGGAGCTGGGATTGAGGCAGGCAGGAGGAGCCTCAAAACAGAGGGACCATAGAATTAAAGAGGTGAAGAATCCCGCAGTTGGAACCTCCCAGCAGGCGGCCAGGAGCAGCGAGACTATGGGATCCAGGCCGGAGTGATCTCACACCAGAGGGCCGTCATGAAACTGTGAGCAACCTAGGCGTTGGGATCTCAGAGCAGAAGGCCCACATTCCCATGGGGTTGGGAACCTGTCAGAAGTGTACTCGCACCACAGGGCACACATCAGAGAATTTAGGGAACCCAGGAGTTAGGGCCTGACGCCAGAGGGCCCTCATTACCAAGGGGAGGAGACTCCAATCAGGCACCAACACCCAACTGAGGTCCCACGTCGCCAAGGTGACGTGTGACAGCCAGGTAGGAGTGACCTCACCGCAGAGGGCCTACCTCACAGAAGGGTGAGGAACACAGCCAGGATAAGACTCTCACCAGAGGGCCCACATCACCAAGGTGATCAGAACCAGGCAGGAGAGTCTTCACACCAGTGTGGCCACATCATAGAAAGGTGAGGAACCCAGCACATGTGGCCTAAACCAGAAGACCCACATCTCCAAGGGGCTCGGAATGAGGCAGGCAGGAGTAGCCTCACAACACAGGGCCCATAGAATAAAAAAGCTGAGGGATCCAGCAATGGGAACCTCCCAGCAGGCGGCCAAGAGCACCAAGTCTATGCGATTCAGGCCGCAGTAAACTCACAGCAGAGGGTCCACATCATGAAACTGCGAGCAACCCAGCCATTTGGACCTCAGAGCAGAAGGTCCACATCCCCAAGGTGTTGGGAGCATGGCAGGAGTGTCCTCGCACCACTTAGCACATATCAGAAAATGTGGGTACCCAGCAGTTAGGGCCTGACGCCAGAGGGCCCTCATCACTGAGGGGAGGAGGCTCCCAGCATGTTCCAACTACCACAAGAGGGCCCACGTCGCCAAGGCGGGGTGTGCCAGCCAGGCAGGAGTGACCTCACAGCAGACGGCCCACCTCAAAGAAGTGTGAGGAACCCAACCAGGATCAGACTCTCACCAGAGGGCCCATATCACCAAGGGGACGGGAACCAGGCACGAGTGTCCTCACACCAGTGGGGCCACATCACTAAAAGATGAGGAAACTGGCACATGTGGCCACAAACCAGAGGACCTACATCACCAAGGGGCTGGGAGTGACACAGGCAGGAGGAGCCTCCCAACACAGGGCCCAAAGAATAAAAAAGGTGAGGAACCCAGCAGTTGGAACTTCCCAGCAGGCGGCCCAGAGTACAGAGGCTATGGGATCTAGGAATGAGTGAACTAACACCAGAGAGCTAACATCAGGAAACTGTGAGCAACCCAGTCGTTGGAACCTCAGAGCAGAAGGCCCATATCGCCATGGGGATGGGAACATTTCACGAGTGTCCTGGCATCACTGGGCTCACATCAGAAAACCTGGGGAGCCCAGCAGTTAGAGCCTGACGCCAGAGGGACCTCATCACCGAGGACAGGAGTCTCCAAAAGGATCCAACTGCCACCAGAGGGCCGACGTCACCAAGGCAATGGGAGCAAGCCAGGCAGGAGTTACCTCAGAGCACAGGGCCCACCTCACAGAACGGTAAGGAACCCAGCCAGGATCAGACTCTCACCAGAGGGGCCACATCACCAAGGGGCTGGGAAACAGGCACGAGTGTCCTCACACCATTGGGGCCACATCATCGAAAGGTGAGGGACCCAGCACACGTGGCCTCACACCAGAGGACACATATCACAACGGGGCTGGGATTGAGGCAGGCAGGAGGAGCCTCAAAACAGAGGGCCCATAGAATAAAAAAGGTGAGGAATCCCGCAGTTGGAACCTCCCAGCAGGCGCCCAGGAGCAGCAAGCCTATGGGATCTAGGCCAGAATGAACGCACATCAGAGGGCCCTCATCATGAAACTGTGAGCACCCCAGCCGTTGGGACCTCAGAGCAGAAGGCCCAAATTCCCATGGGGTTGGGAACCTGACAGGAGTGTACTCGCACCACAGGTCGCACATCTGCAAATTTTGGGAGCCCAGGAGTTAGGGTCTGACGCAAGAGGGCCCTCATTACCGAGGGACGGAGACTCGCAGCAGACACCAACTCCCAACTGAGGGCCCACGTCACCAAGGTGATGTGTGCCAGCCAGGCAGGAGTGACCTCACCGCAGAGGGCCTACCTCACAGAAGGGTGAGGAAACCAGCCAGGATAAGACTCTCACCAGAGGGCCCACATCACCAAGGGGATCGGAACCAGGCAGGAGGGTCCTCACACCAGTGTGGCCACATTATAGAAAGGTGAGGAACCCAGAACATGTGGCCTAAAACAGGGGACCCACATCTCCAAGGGGCTAGGAGTGAGGCAAGCAGGAGTATCCTCACAAAACAGAGCCCACAGAATAAAAGTTGTGAGGAATCCAGCAGTTGGAACCGGCCAGTAGGCCGCCCAGAGCACAGAGTCTATGGGATCCAGGCCACAGCAAACTCACAGCAGAGGTCCCACATCATGAAACTGTGAGCAACCCAGCGGATGGGACCTCAGAGCAGAAGGCCCACATCCCTATGGGGATGGGAACCTGACAGGAGTGTCCTCGGCCCACTTCCACGAATCAGAAAATGTGGGAACCCAGCAGTTAGGACCTGAGGCCAGAGGACCCTCATCACCGAGGGGAGGAGGCTCCCAGCAGGCTCTAACTGTCACCATAAGGCCGATGTCACCAAGGCGGGGTGTGCCAACCAGGCAGGAGTGACCTCAGAGCAGAAAGCCCACCTCACAGAAGTGTGAGGAACCCAACAAGGATCAGACTGTCACCAGAGGGCCAACATCACCAAGGGAATGGGAACCAGGCAGGAGTGTCCTCACACCAGTGGGGCTACATCACCATAATTTGAGGGACCCAGCACACGTGGCCTCAAACCTGAGGACACACATCACCAAGGGGCTGGGAGTGAGGCAGGCCAGAGGATCCTCAAAACAGAGGGACCATAGAATAAAAAAGGTGAGGAATCCCACAGTTGGAACCTCCGGCAGGCAGCCAGGAGCAGCGAGGCTATGGGATCTAGGCAGGAGTGAACTCACACCAGAGGGCCCTCATCATGAAACTGTGAGCAACACAGCCGTTGGGACCTCAGAGCAGAAGGCTCACATCCCCATGGGGATGGGAACCTGGCAGGAGTGTCCTTGCACCACTTAGCACGAATCAGAAAATGTGGGAACCCAGCAGTTAGGGCCTGAGGCCAGAGGGCCCTCATCACTGAGGGGAGGAGGCTCCCAGCAGGCTCCAACTGCCACCATATGGCCGACGTTGCCAAGGCGGGGTGTGCCAGCCAGGCAGGAGTGACCTCAGAGCAGAGGGCCCACCTCACAGAAGGGTGAGGAACCTAACCAGGATCAGACTCTCACCAGAGGGCCAACATCACCAAGGTGATGGGAACCAGGCAAGACTGTCCTAACAGCAGTGGGGCCAACATCACCAAGGGAATGGGAACCAGGCAAGAGTGTCCTCACACCAGTGTGGCCACATTATAGAAAGGTGAGGAACACAGCACATGTGGCCTCAAACAAGGGGACACACATCACGAAGGGGCTGGGAGTGAGGCATGCAGGAGGAGACGCACAACCGAGGGCCCATAGAATAAAAAAGGTGAGGAATCGAGAAGTTGGAAACTCCAAGCTGGAGGCCCAGAGCACTGACACTATGGGATACAGGCCAGAGTGAACACACAGCAAAGGGCCCACATCATGAAACTGTGAGCAACCCAGCAGTTGGGACCACAGAACAGAAGTCCCACATGCCCATGGGGATGGGAACCTGGCAGGAGTGACTCGCACCACTGGGCACACATCAGAAAATGTGTGGAGCCCAGCACTTAGGGCCTGACACCAGAAGGCCCTCATCACTGAGGGGAGGAGGCCCCAGCACACTCCAACTGCCACCAGAGGGTCCACATCGCCAAGGCGACGTGCGCCAGCCAGGCAGGATTGACCTCACAGCAGAGGGCCCACATCATGAAAGTGTGAGCAACCCAGCCGTTAGGACCTCAGAACAGAAGGCCCACACGCTCATGAGGATGGGAACCTGGCAGGAGTGCCCTCGTACCACTTAGCACGTATCAGAAAATGTGGGAACCCCGCCATTAGGGTCTGACGCCAGAGGGCCTCATCACCGCGGGAAGGAGGCTCCCAGCAGGCTCCAACTGCCACCAGGGTGCCGAAGTCAACAAGGCGGGTTGTGCCAGCCAGGCAGGAGTGACCTCAGAGAAGAGGGCTCACCTCACGGATGTGTGAGGAACCCAACCAGGATCAGAGTCTCACCAGAGGGCCCACATCACCAAGGGGATGGGAACCAGGCAGGAGTGTCCACACACCAGTGGGGCCACATCATCAAAAGATGAGGAACCCATCACATATGGCCTCAAACCTGAGGACATACATCACCATGTGGCTGGGAGTGAGGCAGGTATCTGGAGGGGCACATTTAACTCTAATTTCCCACCAGGAAGAGGAATTAACCAAAGGCTCAGAGTGCCGTGCTGGACCCTGATTATGGCCTGAAGCAAACCTGCAGTTTTGTGGCCAGCTTACAAGGAAGCGAGTTAAGAAAGGAGCTCAGGGGCACTGTAATTCACAAACCTGCAGAGATAAATGACAGCTATTGGCAAAAATATATCGAAGTAAGTCTGCAAAGAGGACTTGAAAACGAGGCAGAATTGCAGGAATCATATTTCAAGAGGTAGATTGGAATTGCATTTAAAGCATATGAAAAGCGGCAGATCTTTGACAGTGATGCACATGGACAAAAAGTGCGTATACATTTTTCCTGAATATATTCAGGAAAAAACGCATATGAACATTTTGGCCAACCAAGCACTCCAGCAATGGAAATCCACACTACAATGAAGTCACATTTCCCATTCGTCAAAAAGGCCATCTGAATAAAGTGTAAAAACCAGAAACACAGGACAGGCCATGGAGAACAGGGAGCCGTGTTATGCTGATGGGCGGGATGTAAATTGCCAACAGACACTCTGGAGATGTTCATGGTGTATCCTGAAACATCTAAAAAACAAAGCTACAGAGCCTAGGGCACTTCCACTTTTGGCCCTATAGCTTAGGAAAATTAAAATCAACAAGACACAGCCAACACAAAATTTAGGGCTGCTGTGTTTACAAGAACCTCGAGTCCAGTACAAATTAAATATCCCAGAAAGAAAAAAATGGATAAAGAAGTTGTGCTACTTACGTACAACGGAATATCACTCAGCAGTGAAATCAATGTCATCAGGCCTGTAGCAGCAAATTGAGTGGATTTAATTATGATGATTCTAAGAGAAATATATCACACAAAGAAAGATAATTATCATAAGATATCACTAATAGAGGGAGTGTAAACTTGGCTACACATAAACTGAATTACAAAACCGAACAGAGTCTCACATTTAGATAAAAACCTTATGCTTGCTTAAGGGGAAAGTTGAGTTGGGCTGCTGTATAAAAACAGATTGAAATTAGCACACATACCATTCCATAAGCCAAATACGTAATAAACAAGACCTACTCTTTGCTCAACGAAATAGACTCATCCATGGTGTATCACCTCACACCTATTAGAATGGGCATCATCAGAAAATCTACAAACAACAAATGCTGGAAACGGTGTGGAGATAAGGAATCCTCTTCCACTATTGTTGGGAACGTAAATTGATACAGTCACTGTGGAAAACATTATGGAGTTTCTTATAAAACTAAGAATAGAATTACCATATGATACAGCAATCCCTCTACTGGGCATATACCCAGACAAAACCATAAATCAAAAAGAGACATTCACCACAATGTTCATTGCATCACTATTTACACTATCCAGGAAATGGAAGCAACCTAAATGCCCACAGACAGACGAATGCATAAAGATGTGGTACATATATAAAATGGAGTATTACTAAGCCATAAAAAGGAATGAAATTGGGACATTTGTAGAGATGTTGATGGATCTAGAGACTGTCATACAGAGTGAAGTAAGTCAGAAAGAGAAAAACAAATCTTGTATATTAATGCATATATGTGGAACCTAGAAAAATTGTACAGATGAACCGTTTTGCAAGGCAGAAATAGAGCAATACATGTATACAACAAACGTATGGACAACAAGGGGGGAAAGCTGTTGGGGATGGTGGTGGGAGGAGTTGAGATATTGGGATTGGTATGTATACATTTATATGTATAAAGTAGATAACCAAAAACAACCTGCTGTATAAAAATATAAAATTAAATTCAAAATAAAAAAATAAAATTAAAAAAAGTAAAACAGAAAAATATTCTTCCCTTCACATACATGTATTTATATGAATAAATTATTTCCATGCTTATATCTGTAAATACACAAAAGAGGAATAAAATCTACCTTGAACCAAAAACGAAAAAAAGATAAAAAAGAACAGAACCCACCAGTTACACAGAGGAAAACCGTTTCAGGGCACTTGCTCCAATTGCAAACAATTCTGAAGTTGGTCAGTGGTGGGGAATCATCTCCCATTCAGCCAACATGCTCCTCGCAACAAGCGTCCTCACTGCAAAGCTGGTGGACCGTGCCGAGGTATCTGTGAGTAAACGTGGGCCGAGCCCCAGGCCAGCTGCTGCTGAAATGTTCCCACCCTTCCAAGGCTAAACACCTGAATATGTACAAGGACTTGAAAACCTAGAGGAAGGGCCATGGAGCCACATGAGGGACAGCATGCCAGCCGACTTGGTGCCTGCAGGCCAGCCAGGATGGTCCTGGCCCTGGGTGCTCTTCTGGAAGCTCTCCATTTCCCTGCCTGAGATACCCCTGCTGTCCCGGCCCCCACTGCTTTCTTCCTTCCTCACCTGTGCCCAGGGAGAAATTCCAGCGGCAGGTGTGGGTGACACATCCTCTTCTTTAGCAGGTAGCATCTTGGCAACTGCTGCAGAAAGTCCAGCAGAGCCCCACTCACACTGGGACACCCACAAAGCCGTGGCCTCTCACTCCCTCCCACCAGCCCAGCCCCGAGACTGCTGACAGGGCAGAGAAAATGGCGTCAGGCACAGCTGCAGGGGCTCTTGCTGCCTGGAGCGGTGTTTATATTGATCTCAACCCAGGCACACCTGGGGAGGGCTGGCCGGCACGGTCAGGCTTCCCAAGCCAGCCAATAATCACCCCTCAGGGGCTCACAGTTGCTGAAAATGGAACTTGCTGAATTGGCCAGGTCCAAGGAACAGGTGTGGGCTCCTGAGAGTCAGGATAGACAAGGGGCTGCAGCTCTGGCTTGTTTTCTAATTATATTATCTGGCCCATGAGTGGGAGACAACTTCAAGAAAACCCTCTCCTAATGAGAGGAACCCAGGAGTAAGGGAGAGGAGGGGTGGGTGGTGGTTGGAGACAGAGGCCTGGTGCCCCGGGTGCAGTGGAAGTCTCTGGAAGACCAGGTGGAGGAGGCCGCACAGAGTGATGCCCAGGGTCACAGACCTGTCAGAGCTGCTGTTTGTTAGTTCAAGTCCTGCTCTGAGGTGCTCTGTGTCAGATCTGAGCGACAGGTGAGCTGGGAGTGCTCTGCAATGAGGGCTATGTGCACGGTTCCTGTGTGCCCAGCCCTGCCAAGGTACCTGCAAGGGTAGCTCTGTATCCTGGGAGGGGCCTGACCACGGGAGCCCCATGGACTGCAGAGGACCTGCCCAGGGAATCCCATATCCTGGGAGGGGCCTGAACACGAGAGCCCCGTGGGCTGGGGTGGGGGTAGGGTACCTGCCCAGGTGAGCTCCATATCCTGGGATTGGCCTGACCTCGAGAGCCCCATGGGCTGCTGGAGTCCTGGTAAAGGATGTCAGGACAGTCAGTGAAGCCACTGAGGATATACCTCCAGTAGTTCCTAAATCCTACACCCTGCTGGTCATTCTACCAACCACCAGGACTTGGTATTCTGTATTAGTCTTCACTGATGCCTTCTTTTGTATTCCATTAGTCCCAGAGTCACAAGAAATTTTGGCTTGTGAGTGACAGGACTCAACATACAACTAAAACAATACTTCCAGGCTGTCTTGCCCCAAGGGTTCAAAAATTCCCACACCATCTTTGGGGAAAGCTCAGCTAAAGACCTAAAAGTTCTACCTCTGGAAAAGGAAACACTCCTTCAATATTCAGACGACATTCTGATCGCCAGCCCTACTAAGGAGGCCTCAGAACTACCAAGCCAATAAAGGATAGAAGTTGTCCACGAAAAAGCTCAAGTATCACAGACTACGGTGACCTGCCTGGGCTTCATTCTCACAGAAGGTCGGAGAAGCCCATCCCAGGAAAGGGAAGAAACAATTTACAGCCTTACCCCTTTCTGAAACTAGAAGACAGCTTAGGGGTTCCTGGGGAAGCCAGGGTTTCCTGCCTCTGGATCCCTAACTACAGTCTACTAGCTGGGCCTCTATATGAAACACTGAAAGGAAAAGATGATGATCCTTTTGAATAGAATCCAGAAGTGGCCTTTCAAGAATGGAAAGAGCAGTCAATTCAGACCCTTGCCCTGGAACTCCCTAATTTAGCTAAACCCTTTGACCTTTACATTCCTGGTGAAAGGTGAATCGCCATTGGAGTATTAGTGCAAAAACTGGGACCACTTGAAATGGAACAATGCAAGAATGCCATCCAGGTAGGATAAACTATGGTCACCAAGGGGCTTGGCCCACCGCCACATCTGGCCAAGATACTGGTGGTATCTGAAAACCTGGAAATCAGCAGCCCAAAAGGCCACCTCCCTTCTAAGGGAAACGGACCCCACGTGGTGATCCTAACCCCCAACCATGCCCTGAAGTTGCAGGGTTTGCTCCGTGGGCACACTGACCTCGATTGAGGAGGCCCTCCAACTCCAACCTCCAGAGAGATAACCGGGGGCAACGGGGCACCATGACGACCCGTGTGACCATCACTTGACCTGGAGTTTCTCTCATAAAACAACAAGAGTGTGTCCCAAAAGAGTAGACTACTGCTTGCAGTACTTACTGTACCCAGAGGGGAGCTAATAATCTTGGCGGGGGAACCGTATATCATGCTGTCACCATAGAAAAGCCTACAGACACCCTGATGATGGTGGCCAATAAGACCGGCTGGACTCCTGTTTACTTCCAAAGGCTCTTGACTCAGTGACCATCATGATCCTTCATCACCACTGACCCTGGACTGTCTGGGAGCTGAGCGGGCAGGATCCTGACACCTGGTGCTGTTTTTACGTTAATTCAGGGGCCTAATGGAAGAAAGCGCAGACTGTTGGTCAGAGCATCTAGGCTGGCAGAAACGGTCAGTCAGAGCATCTAGGCTGGCAGAAACGGTCAGCCTAAGGTGGCCGAACAAATGTGGGGCGGAGTGAAACTGGACCTCACAGCGCCACTGCACATCTCCTTTCTGGACCCTTAAAGGTCATTAGAATCTATAACACTTCCAATACTGGTGCTCAGGTGGACGAGCAGGGAGGCAGGAGGCCTGGGGACAATCAACGTCACCTGGAGGCTGCTGGGGAGAAGTTCTGACCCTCGCCCACGGGTATGAAGCCTCCTAACTCAGCACTCAGCAGTTACAGAAGAAGGGTCTGCACCAGCAGCACTCCAAGAATGAGGAAAGGGACAAAAGGCAGAAGAGAAGTTTGTCCCAGGCAAAGCCCCTTAAAAATGCCTGGGAGATAAAAATAGAATCTGGGCAATAAAATAAAGTCTAACCATTTTTATCCTTTGTGCTTTGTCTAATTTCAGGTGCTCCTAGTGTCCCGCATACAGAGGTTCCACACCCGGCACTTCAGACCAGATTTCCTAGAGCAGAATGGCTCGATGACACTTCAGCTCCTGGGGCCCAGTTCAGACTCCGTGACATAGAGCCTGAGCTGCAGCCAACCAGGTCCTCGAGAGCTCAGCCCCCTCCCTCCCAGTGACTCTGACAGGATCTCTACACAGCAGCCCAGCCCACAGCCCACAGGGTAGCACCTCTCCATTCTCTGATCAAAATATAAAGTTTCCTTTGCTTTTGAACCAAACTCAGTCTCGATCTATTGGCTCCAATGACACTGGGCAGGGGGACACTTGTTGGCGTCCACTCTGGAGGATCAGTAACAGAAATTGAGAACATTGTAACTTCAATGAACAGATGTGTGAGCCAAACTGTAATTAACATAGAACAGTGTATAAGGCTCGGGTAAAATAAGATGTTTCTAACACTTCCATTTGATATTTCCATCACTTTCTTATAAGCAAGTTCAGTGAAAAGGTTTGTCTTCTTTGTCAGGTCAATATTAGAGAAACAAAGTGATTTCTTTCCAAGGATGTACATCTAATAATCTTGGTTAAAGCTTCAATCTTGTTTTAAATGCTTTTGCATTGAAAATGATACCTCTCTTTCAGCTCCCCCATTTCTGAGAAGCATAAAATCTTATAATTTATTATTACCAAAGGGAAATGGTAGGAGGAGGGATAAATTAACAGTTTGGGATTAACACATACACACTGCTATGTATGAAATCATCAGCAAGGAACTACTGTATAGCACAGGGAACTACACTCAATATTTTGCAATAACCTATAAGGGGAAATGATCTGAAAAAGAATAGATATTTTTATTGACATCATCCATCAATGACAGTAAAAATGGAATCTAAGGGAAGACAGTGGTGAGTGCTTCTGACCCTGAAGACTTCAATCATCTAAAGTTTGGACTCTGCCTACTTCCCAAGGCCCTTAATGAACATATGTGTAGCCGTAGCTTAAAAAATTCCCCAGTTTGGGTTGCGGAGAGACACTGATATTTAAAATCCCCTGGTGTTCTCCTCACATGAATGGGACCCTTCCTACACCTAAAACATGCCTGTCACACCCAGAGGATGGTATACCGTCTGATCGGGAAAAGTTTGGAAAAGGCATCTCATCTCCTCATCTCTTGGTGCTAGGGTTCACCACTCCAGCGTCTTTACTAACAGTCTCCCCACTTGGAGATGTCAGCACTGTCAACATCCTGTTGCATACAGTTTGGAATTTGTCCAGAGGATGAAGCAGAAGGAGGAGGAACAATGAGAGACAAGTCCTAGGTGTTCGGACAGGCACATGCCACTCTAATTTCCAATCAGGAAGACGAATTGACCAAAGGCTAGGGTTGCCCATGGAAACAGAATAGGGCTTGAGGAATCCTGATGCTTTGTGGCCAGTTCCCATAAACACAAGTTGGAAAATGGAACTCAGGGGCACTAAAATTCACGAAACTGCAGAAATGAAAATATCTATCACTGAAAAATGTCTTGAGGAAAGTCAGAGAAAAGGACTTGTAAGCAACGGAGAATGGCAGGAAAGGGATTGGAAGAGGTAGAAAGGACTCACCATTAAGCACAAGAAAAGGGGCTGAACATTGCCAACATTGCAGTTGGCCAAAAAGGGTGTATGCGTCTTTTTCTGTATATATTCAAGAAAAGGGCATACACTTTTTTAGCCAACCAAACAGGTGGGCACTGGAAATCAATACTACAAAACATATCACTTTGCATCAGTCAGAAGAGCCGTCCTCATAAACTGTAAACACCAGAAATGCAGGACAGGGCAAGGAGAAAAGGGAGCCCTGTGAGTCTTATAGTGGAAATGTATATTGCCAACGGTCACTCTGGATAAGTCTATTGTGTTCACTAAAGCATCTAAAAAATGAGCTACCGAGCACAGGGCACTTGCACTCATGGACGTATATCTTGGGAAAAACAAAAATCGAGAGGACACAGGCACCCCAATGTTTACCACCTCTCTGTTTAAAAGATCCTCGACTAGGATATAACTTAAAGTATCTGCAGAGAAAAAACGGACAGAGATGTGGTGCTTATGTAGAGTGGAATATTACTCAGCCTGGAAATCAATGAAATACGGCCAGTTATAACAACTCAAGAGGAGTTACGTGTGATCATTCAAAGTCACATAATTCAAAAAGAAAAAGACATAAGATATCACTAATACATGGAATGATAACATGGCTACACATGAACTGAATTACAAAAGAGAAGAGGGATTCAAATTAAGAAAACCAACTTATGCTTCCTTGAGGGGAAAGGTGAGTTGGGGTGCTGCATAAAACCAGAGATTGAAATTAGCACAGATACCATTCCATAAGCCAAATATGTAATAGTCAAGATCTACTCCTTGCTCAACGAAATGGACTCCACACGCCATATTCAATGCCTAAGAATATACCGGATTAGTAAGAATCTTAAAACCCATGGACTTATATGTCTCCGTAACAGAATCAAGCGCGTGTACAGCGGCATAAACGAAGCAGTGAAAATCCGATAAATCCCATTATTAAAATAAATTTCAAAAACAAAACACAATGACAGTGAAATAGGAAGCAATTCTTAAATAATTCACTCAGGGCATGTGATGCAACCTGGATTTACCACATCTACACCCAGAGCTGGTTGAGACATAAGGCTGGACACTTCAGGCTGATAGCATTGGTGAGTTTCGGTGAACAAATGCAGATCCTTTGAAGTCATACTGCATGGTACCCAATCCAAGGGTCCCAACTCTCCAGGTTCAAGGGATTCTTTCTTCAGCTAAAACATGCGTGGGAAACGGCGAGTATGGTCCACTGTGTGATTAGGAAACGATTTAAAATGCATCTCAGTTTTCGTATCCTGGTCCTCGGGTTCACCATTCCAGACGGTTTACTAACACTCTCCCCGCTTGGAGAGTCAGTGCCTTTAACCTCCTGTTTGGCACAGATTGCAATTTCTGCGCAAGATGAACAGGAATAGGGAGAACCAATGAGAGACTAGCTATAGGTGTCTGCACGGACAAATGTAAGGCTCATTTCCCAACAGGAAGAGGAATTAACCAAAGGCTCAGCGTGCCCTGCCGGAAACAGATTAGGGCCTGAAGCAATCCTGCGGTTTTGTGCCCAGCTCACAAGAAAGCGAGTTGAAGAAAGGAGCTCAGGGGCACTGTAATGCACAAACCTGCAGAGTTATAAATGACAGCTATCCTCCAAAAATATATTGAAGTAAGCCTGCGAAGGGGACTTGAAAGCGGGACAGAATTTCAGGAAAACGATTGCAGGGGGTAGACTGGAATTGCCCAGAAAGCATAGGAAAAGAGGCAGAACGTCGACAATGGTGCACTTGGCCAAAAAGTGCGTATGCATTTTTTCCTGAATATATTCAGGAAAAAACGCATACGCCCTTTTTCGCAAACCAAGCAAGCCTGTAAAGGAAATCTGCACTACAATGAAGTCTAACTGCCCCCTGGGCAAAAGGGCCATCTGAAAAAAGTGTAAAATCCAGAAAGGTAGGACAAGATATGGAGAACAGGGAGCCTTGTTATGCTGATTGGCAGGATGTAAATTGCCAAGAGCCACCCTGGAGAAGTGTATGGTGTTTCCTGAAACACATAAGAAACAAAGCAACACAGCCTATGGCACTTCCACTTATGGTCCCAAAGATTACGGAAATTAAAATCAAAAACAAACAGCCACCCCAATGTTTGGGACGGATATGTTCACAAGAAGCTCGTCTACAGTACCAGGTAAATATCCCAGAAAGCAAAAAATGGATAAAGAAGTTCTGGCACGTACGTGCAATGCAATATCACTCAGCAATGAAATCTGTGTCATCAGGCCCGTAGCGGCATAGTGAGTGGATACAGGTACGGTGATTCTACGTGAACTACGTCACACAGAAAAAGAAACATCATAAGATATCACTAATACACGGAATGTAAACTTGACTACACATGAACTGAATTACAAAACAGAACAGGGTCTCAAATTTAGAAAACCAACTAGTGCTTGCTTATGGAGAAAGGTGCCTTGGGGTGCTGCATAAAACCAGAGACTGAAATTAGCACAGATAACTTTCCATAAGCCAAATATGTAATAGACAAGACCTACTCCTTGCTCAACGAAATGGACCCAACACCACATATTCAATGCCTAGGAATATACCTGACTAGGAAGAATCTTAAAACCCATGGATATATATGTCTCCGTAAGAGAATCAAGCGTGTGTACAGCGGCCGAAACGCAGCAGTGAAAATCCGATAAATCCCATTATCAAAATAAATTTCGAAAACAAAACACAAAGACAGTGAAATAGAGAGCAATTCTTAAATAATTCACTCAGGGCATGTGATGCAACCGGGATTGACCACATCTACACCCAGAGCTGGCTGAGACATAAGGCTGGACACTTCAGGCTGATAGCATTGGTGAGTTTTGGTGAGCAAATGCAGACCCTTTGAAGTCATACTGCATGGTACCCATTCCATGGGTCCCAACTCTCCAGGTTCAAGGGATTCTTCCTCCAGCTAAAACATGCATGGGAAACCCAGTGTATGGTCCACCGTGTGATTGGGAAACGATTTAAAATGCATCTCAGTTTTCGTATCCTGGTCCTCGGGTTCACCATTCCAGATGCTTTATTAACACTCTCCCCGCTTGGAGAGTCAGTGCCTTTAACCTCCTGTTTGGCACAGCTTGCAATTTCTGTGCAAGATGAACAGGAATAGGGAGAACCAATGAGAGACTAGCTGTAGGTGTCTGCACGGGCTAATGTAACGCTCATTTCCCACCAGGAAGAGGAATTATCCAAAGGATCACTGTGCCCTGCCGGAAACAGATTAGGGCCTGAAGCAATCCTGCGGTTTTGTGCCCAGCTCACAAGAAAGCGAGTTGAAGAAAGGAGCTCAGGGGCACTGTAATTCACAAACCTGCAGAGTTATAAATGACAGCTATCCTCCAAAAATATATTGAAGTAAGCCTGCGAAGGGGACTTGAAAGCGGGGCAGAGTTTCAGGAAAACCACTGCATGGGGTAGACTGGAATTGCCCTGAAAGCATAGGAAAAGAGGCACAACGTCGACAATGATGCACTTGGCCAAAAAGGGCGTATGCGTTTTTTCCTGAATATATTCAGGAAAAAACGCATACGCGCTTTTTGGCCAACCAAGCAAGCCTGTAAAGGAAATCTGCACTACAATGAAGTCTCACTGCCCCCCGGGCAAAAGGGCCATCTGAAAAAAGTGTAAAATCCAGAAAGTTAGGACAGGATATGGAGAACAGGGAGCCTTGTTATGCTGATTGGCAGGATGTAAATTGCCAGCAGCCACCCTGGAGAAGTGTATGGTGTTTCCTGAAACACTTAAGAAACAAAGCAACACAGCCTATGGCACTTCCACTTATGGTCCTATAGCTTACGGAAATTAAAATCAAAAACAGGCAGCCACCCCAATATTTGGGAAGGCTGTGTTCACAAGAAGCTCGTCTACAGTATCAGGTAAATATCCCAGAAAGCAAAAAATGGATAAAGAAGTTGTGGCACGTACGTACAATGCAATATCACTCAGCAATGAAATCTGTGTCATCAGGCCCTTAGCGGCATAGTGAGTGGATGCAGGTACGGTGATTCTACGTGAACTACGTCACACAGAAAAAGAAACATCATAAGATATCACTAATACACGGAATGTAAACTTGACTATACATGAACTGAATTACAAAAAAGAACAGGGTCTCAAATTTAGAAAACCAACTAGTGCTTGCTTATGGGGAAAGGTGGCTTGGGGTGCTGCATAAAACCAGAGGCTGAAATTAGCACAGATAACTTTCCATAAGCCAAATATGTAATAGACAAGACCTACTCCTTGCTCAACGAAATGGACCCAACACCACATATTCAACGCCTAGGAATATACCTGACTAGGAAGAATCTTAAAACCCATGGATATATATGTCTCCGTAAGAGAATCAAGCGTGTGTACAGCGGCCGAAACGCAGCAGTGAAAATCCGATAAATCCCATTATCAAAATAAATTTCGAAAACAAAACAGAAAGACAGTGAAATAGAGAGCAATTCTTAAATAATTCACTCAGGGCATGTGATGCAACCGGGATTGACCACATCTACACCCAGAGCTGGTTGAGACATAAGGCTGGATACTTCAGGCTGATAGCATTGGTGAGTTTCGGTGAGCAAATGCAGACCCTTTGAAGTCATACTGCATGGTACCCATTCCATGGGTCCCAACTCTCCAGGTTCAAGGGATTCTTCCTCCAGCTAAAACATGCATGGGAAACCCAGAGTATCTTCCACCGTGTGATTGGGAAACGATTTAAAATGCATCTCAGTTTTCGTATCCTGGTCCTCGGGTTCAACATTCCAGATGCTTTACTAACACTCTCCCCGCTTGGAGAGTCAGTGCCTTTAACCTCCTCTTTGGCACAGCTTGCAATTTCTGTGCAAGATGAACAGGAATAGGGAGAACCAATGAGAGACTAGCTGTAGGTGTCTGCACGGGCAAATGTAACGCTCATTGCCCACCAGGAAGGGGAAATAAACAAAGGCTCAGTGTGCCCTGCTGGAAACAGATTAGGGCCTGAAGAAATCCTGCGGTTTTGTGCCCAGCTCACAAGAAAGCGAGGTGAAGAAAGGAGCTCAGGGGCACTGTAATTCACAAACCTACAGAGTTATAAATGACAGCTATCTTCCAAAAGTATATTGAAGTAAGCCTGCGAAGAGGACTTGAAAGCGGGGCAGAGTTTCAGGAAAACGATTGCAGGGGGTAGACTGGAATTGCCCTGAAAGCATAGGAAAAGAGGCACAACGTCGACAATGATGCACTTGGCCAAAAAGTGCGTATGCGTTTTTTCCTGAATATATTCAGGAAAAAACGCATACGCCCTTTTTGGCCAACCAAGCAAGCCTGTAAAAGAAATCTGCACTACAATGAAATCTCACTGCCCCCCCCTGGGCAAAAGGGCCATCTGAAAATAGTGTAAAATCCAGAAAGGTAGGACAGGATATGGAGAACAGGGAGCCTTGTTATGCTGATTGGCAGGATGTAAATTGCCAGCAGCCACCCTGGAGAAGTGTATGGTGTTTCCTGAAACACGTAAGAAACAAAGCAACACAGCCTATGGCACTTCCACTTATGGTCCTATAGCTTACGGAAATTAAAATCAAAAACAGACAGCCACCCCAATATTTGGGACGGCTGTGTTCACAAGAAGCTCGTCTACAGTATCAGGTAAATATCCCAGAAAGCAAAAAATGGATAAAGAAGTTGTGGCACGTACGTACAATGCAATATCACTCAGCAATGAAATCTGTGTCATCAGGCCCGTAGCGGCATAGTGAGTGGATGCAGGTACGGTGATTCTACGTGAACTACGTCACACAGAAAAAGAAACATCAGAAGATATCACTAATACACGGAATGTAAACTTGACTACACATGAACTGAATTACAAAAAAGAACAGGGTCTCAAATTTAGAAAACCAAATAGTGCTTGCTTATGGGGAAAGGTGCCTTGGGGTGCTGCATAAAACCAGAGACTGAAATTAGCACAGATAACTTTCCATAAGCCAAATATATAATAGACAAGACCTACTCCTTGCTCAACGAAATGGACCCAACACCACATATTCAACGCCTAGGAATATACCTGACTAGGAAGAATCTTAAAACCCATGGATATATATGTCTCTGTAAGAGAATCAAGCGTGTGTACAGCGGCCGAAACGCAGCAGTGAAAATCCGATAAATCCCATTATCAAAATAAATTTCGAATACAAAACACAAAGACAGTGAAATAGAGAGCAATTCTTAAATAATTCACTCAGGGCATGTGATGCAACCGGGATTGACCACATCTACACCCACAGCTGGTTGAGACATAAGGCTGGACACTTCAGGCTGATAGCTTTGGTGAGTTTCGGTGAGCAAATGCAGACCCTTTGAAGTCATACTGCATGGTACCCATTCCATGGGTCCCAACTCTCCAGGTGCAAGGGATTCTTCCTCCAGCTAAAACATGCATGGGAAACCCAGAGTATCGTCCACCGTGTGATTGGGAAACGATTTAAAATGCATCTCAGTTTTCGTATCCTGGTCCTCGGGTTCACCATTCCAGATGCTTTACTAACACTCTCCCCGCTTGGAGAGTCAGTGCCTTTAACCTCCTGTTTGGCACAGCTTGCAATTTCTGTGCAAGATGAACAGGAATAGGGAGAACCAATGAGAGACTAGCTGTAGGTGTCTGCACGGGCAAATGTAACGCTCATTTCCCACCAGGAAGAGGAATTATCCAAAGGATCACTGTGCCCTGCCGGAAACAGATTAGGGCCTGAAGCAATCCTGCGGTTTTGTGCCCAGCTCACAAGAAAGCGAGTTGAAGAAAGGAGCTCAGGGGCACTGTAATGCACAAACCTGCAGAGTTATAAATGACAGCTATCCTCCAAAAATATATTGAAGTAAGCCTGCGAAGGGGACTTGAAAGCGGGACAGAATTTCAGGAAAACGATTGCAGGGGGTAGACTGGAATTGCCCAGAAAGCATAGGAAAAGAGGCAGAACGTCGACAATGGTGCACTTGGCCAAAAAGTGCGTATGCATTTTTTCCTGAATATATTCAGGAAAAAACGCATACGCCCTTTTTCGCAAACCAAGCAAGCCTGTAAAGGAAATCTGCACTACAATGAAGTCTAACTGCCCCCTGGGCAAAAGGGCCATCTGAAAAAAGTGTAAAATCCAGAAAGGTAGGACAAGATATGGAGAACAGGGAGCCTTGTTATGCTGATTGGCAGGATGTAAATTGCCAAGAGCCACCCTGGAGAAGTGTATGGTGTTTCCTGAAACACATAAGAAACAAAGCAACACAGCCTATGGCACTTCCACTTATGGTCCCAAAGATTACGGAAATTAAAATCAAAAACAAACAGCCACCCCAATGTTTGGGACGGATATGTTCACAAGAAGCTCGTCTACAGTACCAGGTAAATATCCCAGAAAGCAAAAAATGGATAAAGAAGTTCTGGCACGTACGTGCAATGCAATATCACTCAGCAATGAAATCTGTGTCATCAGGCCCGTAGCGGCATAGTGAGTGGATACAGGTACGGTGATTCTACGTGAACTACGTCACACAGAAAAAGAAACATCATAAGATATCACTAATACACGGAATGTAAACTTGACTACACATGAACTGAATTACAAAACAGAACAGGGTCTCAAATTTAGAAAACCAACTAGTGCTTGCTTATGGAGAAAGGTGCCTTGGGGTGCTGCATAAAACCAGAGACTGAAATTAGCACAGATAACTTTCCATAAGCCAAATATGTAATAGACAAGACCTACTCCTTGCTCAACGAAATGGACCCAACACCACATATTCAATGCCTAGGAATATACCTGACTAGGAAGAATCTTAAAACCCATGGATATATATGTCTCCGTAAGAGAATCAAGCGTGTGTACAGCGGCCGAAACGCAGCAGTGAAAATCCGATAAATCCCATTATCAAAATAAATTTCGAAAACAAAACACAAAGACAGTGAAATAGAGAGCAATTCTTAAATAATTCACTCAGGGCATGTGATGCAACCGGGATTGACCACATCTACACCCAGAGCTGGCTGAGACATAAGGCTGGACACTTCAGGCTGATAGCATTGGTGAGTTTTGGTGAGCAAATGCAGACCCTTTGAAGTCATACTGCATGGTACCCATTCCATGGGTCCCAACTCTCCAGGTTCAAGGGATTCTTCCTCCAGCTAAAACATGCATGGGAAACCCAGTGTATGGTCCACCGTGTGATTGGGAAACGATTTAAAATGCATCTCAGTTTTCGTATCCTGGTCCTCGGGTTCACCATTCCAGATGCTTTATTAACACTCTCCCCGCTTGGAGAGTCAGTGCCTTTAACCTCCTGTTTGGCACAGCTTGCAATTTCTGTGCAAGATGAACAGGAATAGGGAGAACCAATGAGAGACTAGCTGTAGGTGTCTGCACGGGCTAATGTAACGCTCATTTCCCACCAGGAAGAGGAATTATCCAAAGGATCACTGTGCCCTGCCGGAAACAGATTAGGGCCTGAAGCAATCCTGCGGTTTTGTGCCCAGCTCACAAGAAAGCGAGTTGAAGAAAGGAGCTCAGGGGCACTGTAATTCACAAACCTGCAGAGTTATAAATGACAGCTATCCTCCAAAAATATATTGAAGTAAGCCTGCGAAGGGGACTTGAAAGCGGGGCAGAGTTTCAGGAAAACCACTGCATGGGGTAGACTGGAATTGCCCTGAAAGCATAGGAAAAGAGGCACAACGTCGACAATGATGCACTTGGCCAAAAAGGGCGTATGCGTTTTTTCCTGAATATATTCAGGAAAAAACGCATACGCGCTTTTTGGCCAACCAAGCAAGCCTGTAAAGGAAATCTGCACTACAATGAAGTCTCACTGCCCCCCGGGCAAAAGGGCCATCTGAAAAAAGTGTAAAATCCAGAAAGTTAGGACAGGATATGGAGAACAGGGAGCCTTGTTATGCTGATTGGCAGGATGTAAATTGCCAGCAGCCACCCTGGAGAAGTGTATGGTGTTTCCTGAAACACTTAAGAAACAAAGCAACACAGCCTATGGCACTTCCACTTATGGTCCTATAGCTTACGCAAATTAAAATCAAAAACAGGCAGCCACCCCAATATTTGGGAAGGCTGTGTTCACAAGAAGCTCGTCTACAGTATCAGGTAAATATCCCAGAAAGCAAAAAATGGATAAAGAAGTTGTGGCACGTACGTACAATGCAATATCACTCAGCAATGAAATCTGTGTCATCAGGCCCTTAGCGGCATAGTGAGTGGATGCAGGTACGGTGATTCTACGTGAACTACGTCACACAGAAAAAGAAACATCATAAGATATCACTAATACACGGAATGTAAACTTGACTATACATGAACTGAATTACAAAAAAGAACAGGGTCTCAAATTTAGAAAACCAACTAGTTCTTGCTTATGGGGAAAGGTGGCTTGGGGTGCTGCATAAAACCAGAGGCTGAAATTAGCACAGATAACTTTCCATAAGCCAAATATGTAATAGACAAGACCTACTCCTTGCTCAACGAAATGGACCCAACACCACATATTCAACGCCTAGGAATATACCTGACTAGGAAGAATCTTAAAACCCATGGATATATATGTCTCCGTAAGAGAATCAAGCGTGTGTACAGCGGCCGAAACGCAGCAGTGAAAATCCGATAAATCCCATTATCAAAATAAATTTCGAAAACAAAACAGAAAGACAGTGAAATAGAGAGCAATTCTTAAATAATTCACTCAGGGCATGTGATGCAACCGGGATTGACCACATCTACACCCAGAGCTGGTTGAGACATAAGGCTGGATACTTCAGGCTGATAGCATTGGTGAGTTTCGGTGAGCAAATGCAGACCCTTTGAAGTCATACTGCATGGTACACATTCCATGGGTCCCAACTCTCCAGGTTCAAGGGATTCTTCCTCCAGCTAAAACATGCATGGGAAACCCAGAGTATCTTCCACCGTGTGATTGGGAAACGATTTAAAATGCATCTCAGTTTTCGTATCCTGGTCCTCGGGTTCAACATTCCAGATGCTTTACTAACACTCTCCCCGCTTGGAGAGTCAGTGCCTTTAACCTCCTCTTTGGCACAGCTTGCAATTTCTGTGCAAGATGAACAGGAATAGGGAGAACCAATGAGAGACTAGCTGTAGGTGTCTGCACGGGCAAATGTAACGCTCATTGCCCACCAGGAAGGGGAAATAAACAAAGGCTCAGTGTGCCCTGCTGGAAACAGATTAGGGCCTGAAGAAATCCTGCGGTTTTGTGCCCAGCTCACAAGAAAGCGAGGTGAAGAAAGGAGCTCAGGGGCACTGTAATTCACAAACCTACAGAGTTATAAATGACAGCTCTCTTCCAAAAGTATATTGAAGTAAGCCTGCGAAGAGGACTTGAAAGCGGGGCAGAGTTTCAGGAAAACGATTGCAGGGGGTAGACTGGAATTGCCCTGAAAGCATAGGAAAAGAGGCACAACGTCGACAATGATGCACTTGGCCAAAAAGTGCGTATGCGTTTTTTCCTGAATATATTCAGGAAAAAACGCATACGCCCTTTTTGGCCAACCAAGCAAGCCTGTAAAAGAAATCTGCACTACAATGAAATCTCACTGCCCCCCCCTGGGCAAAAGGGCCATCTGAAAATAGTGTAAAATCCAGAAAGGTAGGACAGGATATGGAGAACAGGGAGCCTTGTTATGCTGATTGGCAGGATGTAAATTGCCAGCAGCCACCCTGGAGAAGTGTATGGTGTTTCCTGAAACACGTAAGAAACAAAGCAACACAGCCTATGGCACTTCCACTTATGGTCCTATAGCTTACGGAAATTAAAATCAAAAACAGACAGCCACCCCAATATTTGGGACGGCTGTGTTCACAAGAAGCTCGTCTACAGTATCAGGTAAATATCCCAGAAAGCAAAAAATGGATAAAGAAGTTGTGGCACGTACGTACAATGCAATATCACTCAGCAATGAAATCTGTGTCATCAGGCCCGTAGCGGCATAGTGAGTGGATGCAGGTACGGTGATTCTACGTGAACTACGTCACACAGAAAAAGAAACATCAGAAGATATCACTAATACACGGAATGTAAACTTGACTACACATGAACTGAATTACAAAAAAGAACAGGGTCTCAAATTTAGAAAACCAAATAGTGCTTGCTTATGGGGAAAGGTGCCTTGGGGTGCTGCATAAAACCAGAGACTGAAATTAGCACAGATAACTTTCCATAAGCCAAATATATAATAGACAAGACCTACTCCTTGCTCAACGAAATGGACCCAACACCACATATTCAACGCCTAGGAATATACCTGACTAGGAAGAATCTTAAAACCCATGGATATATATGTCTCTGTAAGAGAATCAAGCGTGTGTACAGCGGCCGAAACGCAGCAGTGAAAATCCGATAAATCCCATTATCAAAATAAATTTCGAATACAAAACACAAAGACAGTGAAATAGAGAGCAATTCTTAAATAATTCACTCAGGGCATGTGATGCAACCGGGATTGACCACATCTACACCCACAGCTGGTTGAGACATAAGGCTGGACACTTCAGGCTGATAGCTTTGGTGAGTTTCGGTGAGCAAATGCAGACCCTTTGAAGTCATACTGCATGGTACCCATTCCATGGGTCCCAACTCTCCAGGTGCAAGGGATTCTTCCTCCAGCTAAAACATGCATGGGAAACCCAGAGTATCGTCCACCGTGTGATTGGGAAACGATTTAAAATGCATCTCAGTTTTCGTATCCTGGTCCTCGGGTTCACCATTCCAGATGCTTTACTAACACTCTCCCCGCTTGGAGAGTCAGTGCCTTTAACCTCCTGTTTGGCACAGCTTGCAATTTCTGTGCAAGATGAACAGGAATAGGGAGAACCAATGAGAGACTAGCTGTAGGTGTCTGCACGGGCAAATGTAACGCTCATTTCCCACCAGGAAGAGGAATTATCCAAAGGATCACTGTGCCCTGCCGGAAACAGATTAGGGCCTGAAGCAATCCTGCGGTTTTGTGCCCAGCTCACAAGAAAGCGAGTTGAAGAAAGGAGCTCAGGGGCACTGTAATTCACAAACCTGCAGAGTTATAAATGACAGCTATCCTCCAAAAATATATTGAAGTAAGCCTGCGAAGGGGACTTCAAAGCGGGGCAGAGTTTCAGGAAAACCACTGCATGGGGTAGACTGGAATTGCCCTGAAAGCATAGGAAAAGAGGCACAACGTCGACAATGATGCACTTGGCCAAAAAGGGCGTATGCGTTTTTTCCTGAATATATTCAGGAAAAAACGCATACGCCCTTTTTGGCCAACCAAGCAAGCCTGTAAAGGAAATCTGCACTACAATGAAGTCTCACTGCCCCCCGGGCAAAAGGGCCATCTGAAAAAACTGTAAAATCCAGAAAGATAGGACAGGATATGGAGAACAGGGAGCCTTGTTATGCTGATTGGCAGGATGTAAATTGCCAGCAGCCACCCTGGAGAAGTGTATGGTGTTTCCTGAAACACTTAAGAAACAAAGCAACACAGCCTATGGCACTTCCACTTATGGTCCTATAGCTTACGCAAATTAAAATCAAAAACAGGCAGCCACCCCAATATTTGGGAAGGCTGTGTTCACAAGAAGCTCGTCTACAGTATCAGGTAAATATCCCAGAAAGCAAAAAATGGATAAAGAAGCTGTGGCACGTACGTACAATGTAATATCACTCAGCAATGAAATCTGTGTCATCAGGCCCTTAGCGGCATAGTGAGTGGATGCAGGTACGGTGATTCTACGTGAACTACGTCACACAGAAAAAGAAACATCATAAGATATCACTAATACACGGAATGTAAACTTGACTACACATGAACTGAATTACAAAAAAGAACAGGGTCTCAAATTTAGAAAACCAACTAGTGCTTGCTTATGGGGAAAGGTGGCTTGGGGTGCTGCATAAAACCAGAGGCTGAAATTAGCACAGATAACTTTCCATAAGCCAAATATGTAATAGACAAGACCTACTCCTTGCTCAACGAAATGGACCCAACACCACATATTCAACGCCTAGGAATATACCTGACTAGGAAGAATCTTAAAACCCATGGATATATATGTCTCCGTAAGAGAATCAAGCGTGTGTACAGCGGCCGAAACGCAGCAGTGAAAATCCGATAAATCCCATTATCAAAATAAATTTCGAAAACAAAACAGAAAGACAGTGAAATAGAGAGCAATTCTTAAATAATTCACTCAGGGCATGTCATGCAACCGGGATTTACCACATCTACACCCAGAGCTGGTTGAGACATAAGGCTGGACACTTCAGGCTGATAGCATTGGTGAGTCTCGGTGAGCAAATGCAGACCCTTTGAAGTCATACTGCATGGTACCCATTCCATGGGTCCCAACTCTCCAGGTTCAAGGCATTCTTCCTCCAGCTAAAACATGCATGGGAAACCCAGAGTATCGTCCACCGTGTGATTGGGAAACGATTTAAAATGCATCTCAGTTTTCGTATCCTGGTCCTCGGGTTCACCATTCCAGATGCTTTACTAACACTCTCCCCGCTTGGAGAGTCAGTGCCTTTAACCTCCTGTTTGGCACAGCTTGCAATTTCTGTGCAAGATGAACAGGAATAGGGAGAACCAATGAGAGACTAGCTGTAGGTGTCTGCACGGGCAAATGTAACGCTCATTGCCGACCAGGAAGAGGAATTAAACAAAGGCTCAGTGTGCCCTGCGGGAGACAGATTAGGGCCTGAAGCAATCCTGCGGTTTTGTGCCAAGCTCACAAGAAAGCGAGTTGAAGAAAGGAGCTCAGGGGCACTGTACTTCACAAACCTGCAGAGTTATATATGACAGCTATCATCCAAAAGTATATTGAAGTAAGCCTGCGAAGGGGACTTGAAAGCGGGGCAGAATTTCAGGAAAACGATTGCAGGGGGTAGACTGGAAATGCCCTGAAAGCATAGGAAAAGAGGCACAACGTCGACAATGATGCACTTGGCCAAAAAGGGCGTATGCTTTTTTTCCTGAATATATTCAGGAAAAAAAGCATACGCCCTTTTTGGCCAACCAAGCAAGCCTGTAAAGGAAATCTGCACTACAATGAAGTCTCACTGCCCCCCGGGCAAAAGGTCCATCTGAAAAAAGTGTAATATCCAGAAAGGTAGGACAGGATATGGAGAACAGGGAGCCTTGTTATGCTGATTGGCAGGATGTAAATTGCCAGCAGCCACCCTGGAGAAGTGTATGGTGTTTCCTGAAACACGTAAGAAACAAAGCAACACAGCCTATGGCACTTCCACTTATGGTCCTATAGCTTACGGAAATTAAAATCAAAAACAGACAGCCACCCCAATATTTGGGACGGCTGTGTTCACAAGAAGCTCGTCTAGAGTATCAGGTAAATATCCCAGAAAGCAAAAAATGGATAAAGAAGTTGTGGCACGTACGTACAATGCAATATCACTCAGCAATGAAATCTGTGTCATCAGGCCCATAGCGGCATAGTGAGCGGATGCAGGTACGGTGATTCTACGTGAACTACGTCACACAGAAAAAGAAACATCATAAGATATCACTAATACACGGAATGTAAACTTGACTACACATGAACTGAATTACAAAAAAGAACAGGGTCTCAAATTTAGAAAACCAAATAGTGCTTGCTTATGGGGAAAGGTGCCTTGGGGTGCTGCATAAAACCAGAGACTGAAATTAGCACAGATAACTTTCCATAAGCCAAATATGTAATAGACAAGACCTACTCCTTGCTCAACGAAATGGACCCAACACCACATATTCAACGCCTAGGAATATACCTGACTAGGAAGAATCTTAAAACCCATGGATATATATGTCTCTGTAAGAGAATCAAGCGTGTGTACAGCGGCCGAAACGCAGCAGTGAAAATCCGATAAATCCCATTATCAAAATAAATTTCGAAAACAAAACACAAAGACAGTGAAATAGAGAGCAATTCTTAAATAATTCACTCAGGGCATGTGATGCAACCGGGATTGACCACATCTACACCCAGAGCTGGTTGAGACATAAGGCTGGACACTTCAGGCTGATAGCTTCGGTGAGTTTCGGTGAGCAAATGCAGACCCTTTGAAGTCATACTGCATGGTACCCATTCCATGGGTCCCAACTCTCCAGGTGCAAGGGATTCTTCCTCCAGCTAAAACATGCATGGGAAACCCAGAGTATCGTCCACCGTGTGATTGGGAAACGATTTAAAATGCATCTCAGTTTTCGTATCCTGGTCCTCGGGTTCACCATTCCAGATGCTTTACTAACACTCTCCCCTCTTGGAGAGTCAGTGCCTTTAACCTCCTGTTTGGCACAGCTTGCAATTTCTGTGCAAGATGAACAGGAATAGGGAGAACCAATGAGAGACTAGCTGTAGGTGTCTGCACGGGCAAATGTAACGCTCATTTCCCACCAGGAAGAGGAATTATCCAAAGGATCACTGTGCCCTGCCGGAAACAGATTAGGGCCTGAAGCAATCCTGCGGTTTTGTGCCCAGCTCACAAGAAAGCGAGTTGAAGAAAGGAGCTCAGGGGCACTGTAATTCACAAACCTGCAGAGTTATAAATGACAGCTATCCTCCAAAAATATATTGAAGTAAGCCTGCGAAGGGGACTTGAAAGCGGGGCAGAGTTTCAGGAAAACCACTGCATGGGGTAGACTGGAATTGCCCTGAAAGCATAGGAAAAGAGGCACAACGTTGACAATGATGCACTTGGCCAAAAAGGGCGTATGCGTTTTTTCCTGAATATATTCAGGAAAAAACGCATACGCGCTTTTTGGCCAACCAAGCAAGCCTGTAAAGGAAATCTGCACTACAATGAAGTCTCACTGCCCCCCGGGCAAAAGGGCCATCTGAAAAAAGTGTAAAATCCAGAAAGTTAGGACAGGATATGGAGAACAGGGAGCCTTGTTATGCTGATTGGCAGGATGTAAATTGCCAGCAGCCACCCTGGAGAAGTGTATGGTGTTTCCTGAAACACTTAAGAAACAAAGCAACACAGCCTATGGCACTTCCACTTATGGTCCTATAGCTTACGCAAATTAAAATCAAAAACAGGCAGCCACCCCAATATTTGGGAAGGCTGTGTTCACAAGAAGCTCGTCTACAGTATCAGGTAAATATCCCAGAAAGCAAAAAATGGATAAAGAAGTTGTGGCACGTACGTACAATGCAATATCACTCAGCAATGAAATCTGTGTCATCAGGCCCTTAGCGGCATAGTGAGTGGATGCAGGTACGGTGATTCTACGTGAACTACGTCACACAGAAAAAGAAACATCATAAGATATCACTAATACACGGAATGTAAACTTGACTATACATGAACTGAATTACAAAAAAGAACAGGGTCTCAAATTTAGAAAACCAACTAGTTCTTGCTTATGGGGAAAGGTGGCTTGGGGTGCTGCATAAAACCAGAGGCTGAAATTAGCACAGATAACTTTCCATAAGCCAAATATGTAATAGACAAGACCTACTCCTTGCTCAACGAAATGGACCCAACACCACATATTCAACGCCTAGGAATATACCTGACTAGGAAGAATCTTAAAACCCATGGATATATATGTCTCCGTAAGAGAATCAAGCGTGTGTACAGCGGCCGAAACGCAGCAGTGAAAATCCGATAAATCCCATTATCAAAATAAATTTCGAAAACAAAACAGAAAGA
Source organism: Phocoena phocoena (assembly GCF_963924675.1). Lineage (NCBI taxonomy): Eukaryota > Metazoa > Chordata > Mammalia > Artiodactyla > Phocoenidae > Phocoena > Phocoena phocoena. Next base: position 121,027 of record NW_027077692.1, on the reverse strand, counting down.
CAGTGAAATAGAGAGCAATTCTTAAATAATTCACTCAGGGCATGTGATGCAACCGGGATTGACCACATCTACACCCAGAGCTGGTTGAGACATAAGGCTGGATACTTCAGGCTGATAGCATTGGTGAGTTTCGGTGAGCAAATGCAGACCCTTTGAAGTCATACTGCATGGTACACATTCCATGGGTCCCAACTCTCCAGGTTCAAGGGATTCTTCCTCCAGCTAAAACATGCATGGGAAACCCAGAGTATCTTCCACCGTGTGATTGGGAAACGATTTAAAATGCATCTCAGTTTTCGTATCCTGGTCCTCGGGTTCAACATTCCAGATGCTTTACTAACACTCTCCCCGCTTGGAGAGTCAGTGCCTTTAACCTCCTCTTTGGCACAGCTTGCAATTTCTGTGCAAGATGAACAGGAATAGGGAGAACCAATGAGAGACTAGCTGTAGGTGTCTGCACGGGCAAATGTAACGCTCATTGCCCACCAGGAAGGGGAAATAAACAAAGGCTCAGTGTGCCCTGCTGGAAACAGATTAGGGCCTGAAGAAATCCTGCGGTTTTGTGCCCAGCTCACAAGAAAGCGAGGTGAAGAAAGGAGCTCAGGGGCACTGTAATTCACAAACCTACAGAGTTATAAATGACAGCTCTCTTCCAAAAGTATATTGAAGTAAGCCTGCGAAGAGGACTTGAAAGCGGGGCAGAGTTTCAGGAAAACGATTGCAGGGGGTAGACTGGAATTGCCCTGAAAGCATAGGAAAAGAGGCACAACGTCGACAATGATGCACTTGGCCAAAAAGTGCGTATGCGTTTTTTCCTGAATATATTCAGGAAAAAACGCATACGCCCTTTTTGGCCAACCAAGCAAGCCTGTAAAAGAAATCTGCACTACAATGAAATCTCACTGCCCCCCCCTGGGCAAAAGGGCCATCTGAAAATAGTGTAAAATCCAGAAAGGTAGGACAGGATATGGAGAACAGGGAGCCTTGTTATGCTGATTGGCAGGATGTAAATTGCCAGCAGCCACCCTGGAGAAGTGTATGGTGTTTCCTGAAACACGTAAGAAACAAAGCAACACAGCCTATGGCACTTCCACTTATGGTCCTATAGCTTACGGAAATTAAAATCAAAAACAGACAGCCACCCCAATATTTGGGACGGCTGTGTTCACAAGAAGCTCGTCTACAGTATCAGGTAAATATCCCAGAAAGCAAAAAATGGATAAAGAAGTTGTGGCACGTACGTACAATGCAATATCACTCAGCAATGAAATCTGTGTCATCAGGCCCGTAGCGGCATAGTGAGTGGATGCAGGTACGGTGATTCTACGTGAACTACGTCACACAGAAAAAGAAACATCAGAAGATATCACTAATACACGGAATGTAAACTTGACTACACATGAACTGAATTACAAAAAAGAACAGGGTCTCAAATTTAGAAAACCAAATAGTGCTTGCTTATGGGGAAAGGTGCCTTGGGGTGCTGCATAAAACCAGAGACTGAAATTAGCACAGATAACTTTCCATAAGCCAAATATATAATAGACAAGACCTACTCCTTGCTCAACGAAATGGACCCAACACCACATATTCAACGCCTAGGAATATACCTGACTAGGAAGAATCTTAAAACCCATGGATATATATGTCTCTGTAAGAGAATCAAGCGTGTGTACAGCGGCCGAAACGCAGCAGTGAAAATCCGATAAATCCCATTATCAAAATAAATTTCGAATACAAAACACAAAGACAGTGAAATAGAGAGCAATTCTTAAATAATTCACTCAGGGCATGTGATGCAACCGGGATTGACCACATCTACACCCACAGCTGGTTGAGACATAAGGCTGGACACTTCAGGCTGATAGCTTTGGTGAGTTTCGGTGAGCAAATGCAGACCCTTTGAAGTCATACTGCATGGTACCCATTCCATGGGTCCCAACTCTCCAGGTGCAAGGGATTCTTCCTCCAGCTAAAACATGCATGGGAAACCCAGAGTATCGTCCACCGTGTGATTGGGAAACGATTTAAAATGCATCTCAGTTTTCGTATCCTGGTCCTCGGGTTCACCATTCCAGATGCTTTACTAACACTCTCCCCGCTTGGAGAGTCAGTGCCTTTAACCTCCTGTTTGGCACAGCTTGCAATTTCTGTGCAAGATGAACAGGAATAGGGAGAACCAATGAGAGACTAGCTGTAGGTGTCTGCACGGGCAAATGTAACGCTCATTTCCCACCAGGAAGAGGAATTATCCAAAGGATCACTGTGCCCTGCCGGAAACAGATTAGGGCCTGAAGCAATCCTGCGGTTTTGTGCCCAGCTCACAAGAAAGCGAGTTGAAGAAAGGAGCTCAGGGGCACTGTAATTCACAAACCTGCAGAGTTATAAATGACAGCTATCCTCCAAAAATATATTGAAGTAAGCCTGCGAAGGGGACTTCAAAGCGGGGCAGAGTTTCAGGAAAACCACTGCATGGGGTAGACTGGAATTGCCCTGAAAGCATAGGAAAAGAGGCACAACGTCGACAATGATGCACTTGGCCAAAAAGGGCGTATGCGTTTTTTCCTGAATATATTCAGGAAAAAACGCATACGCCCTTTTTGGCCAACCAAGCAAGCCTGTAAAGGAAATCTGCACTACAATGAAGTCTCACTGCCCCCCGGGCAAAAGGGCCATCTGAAAAAACTGTAAAATCCAGAAAGATAGGACAGGATATGGAGAACAGGGAGCCTTGTTATGCTGATTGGCAGGATGTAAATTGCCAGCAGCCACCCTGGAGAAGTGTATGGTGTTTCCTGAAACACTTAAGAAACAAAGCAACACAGCCTATGGCACTTCCACTTATGGTCCTATAGCTTACGCAAATTAAAATCAAAAACAGGCAGCCACCCCAATATTTGGGAAGGCTGTGTTCACAAGAAGCTCGTCTACAGTATCAGGTAAATATCCCAGAAAGCAAAAAATGGATAAAGAAGCTGTGGCACGTACGTACAATGTAATATCACTCAGCAATGAAATCTGTGTCATCAGGCCCTTAGCGGCATAGTGAGTGGATGCAGGTACGGTGATTCTACGTGAACTACGTCACACAGAAAAAGAAACATCATAAGATATCACTAATACACGGAATGTAAACTTGACTACACATGAACTGAATTACAAAAAAGAACAGGGTCTCAAATTTAGAAAACCAACTAGTGCTTGCTTATGGGGAAAGGTGGCTTGGGGTGCTGCATAAAACCAGAGGCTGAAATTAGCACAGATAACTTTCCATAAGCCAAATATGTAATAGACAAGACCTACTCCTTGCTCAACGAAATGGACCCAACACCACATATTCAACGCCTAGGAATATACCTGACTAGGAAGAATCTTAAAACCCATGGATATATATGTCTCCGTAAGAGAATCAAGCGTGTGTACAGCGGCCGAAACGCAGCAGTGAAAATCCGATAAATCCCATTATCAAAATAAATTTCGAAAACAAAACAGAAAGACAGTGAAATAGAGAGCAATTCTTAAATAATTCACTCAGGGCATGTCATGCAACCGGGATTTACCACATCTACACCCAGAGCTGGTTGAGACATAAGGCTGGACACTTCAGGCTGATAGCATTGGTGAGTCTCGGTGAGCAAATGCAGACCCTTTGAAGTCATACTGCATGGTACCCATTCCATGGGTCCCAACTCTCCAGGTTCAAGGCATTCTTCCTCCAGCTAAAACATGCATGGGAAACCCAGAGTATCGTCCACCGTGTGATTGGGAAACGATTTAAAATGCATCTCAGTTTTCGTATCCTGGTCCTCGGGTTCACCATTCCAGATGCTTTACTAACACTCTCCCCGCTTGGAGAGTCAGTGCCTTTAACCTCCTGTTTGGCACAGCTTGCAATTTCTGTGCAAGATGAACAGGAATAGGGAGAACCAATGAGAGACTAGCTGTAGGTGTCTGCACGGGCAAATGTAACGCTCATTGCCGACCAGGAAGAGGAATTAAACAAAGGCTCAGTGTGCCCTGCGGGAGACAGATTAGGGCCTGAAGCAATCCTGCGGTTTTGTGCCAAGCTCACAAGAAAGCGAGTTGAAGAAAGGAGCTCAGGGGCACTGTACTTCACAAACCTGCAGAGTTATATATGACAGCTATCATCCAAAAGTATATTGAAGTAAGCCTGCGAAGGGGACTTGAAAGCGGGGCAGAATTTCAGGAAAACGATTGCAGGGGGTAGACTGGAAATGCCCTGAAAGCATAGGAAAAGAGGCACAACGTCGACAATGATGCACTTGGCCAAAAAGGGCGTATGCTTTTTTTCCTGAATATATTCAGGAAAAAAAGCATACGCCCTTTTTGGCCAACCAAGCAAGCCTGTAAAGGAAATCTGCACTACAATGAAGTCTCACTGCCCCCCGGGCAAAAGGTCCATCTGAAAAAAGTGTAATATCCAGAAAGGTAGGACAGGATATGGAGAACAGGGAGCCTTGTTATGCTGATTGGCAGGATGTAAATTGCCAGCAGCCACCCTGGAGAAGTGTATGGTGTTTCCTGAAACACGTAAGAAACAAAGCAACACAGCCTATGGCACTTCCACTTATGGTCCTATAGCTTACGGAAATTAAAATCAAAAACAGACAGCCACCCCAATATTTGGGACGGCTGTGTTCACAAGAAGCTCGTCTAGAGTATCAGGTAAATATCCCAGAAAGCAAAAAATGGATAAAGAAGTTGTGGCACGTACGTACAATGCAATATCACTCAGCAATGAAATCTGTGTCATCAGGCCCATAGCGGCATAGTGAGCGGATGCAGGTACGGTGATTCTACGTGAACTACGTCACACAGAAAAAGAAACATCATAAGATATCACTAATACACGGAATGTAAACTTGACTACACATGAACTGAATTACAAAAAAGAACAGGGTCTCAAATTTAGAAAACCAAATAGTGCTTGCTTATGGGGAAAGGTGCCTTGGGGTGCTGCATAAAACCAGAGACTGAAATTAGCACAGATAACTTTCCATAAGCCAAATATGTAATAGACAAGACCTACTCCTTGCTCAACGAAATGGACCCAACACCACATATTCAACGCCTAGGAATATACCTGACTAGGAAGAATCTTAAAACCCATGGATATATATGTCTCTGTAAGAGAATCAAGCGTGTGTACAGCGGCCGAAACGCAGCAGTGAAAATCCGATAAATCCCATTATCAAAATAAATTTCGAAAACAAAACACAAAGACAGTGAAATAGAGAGCAATTCTTAAATAATTCACTCAGGGCATGTGATGCAACCGGGATTGACCACATCTACACCCAGAGCTGGTTGAGACATAAGGCTGGACACTTCAGGCTGATAGCTTCGGTGAGTTTCGGTGAGCAAATGCAGACCCTTTGAAGTCATACTGCATGGTACCCATTCCATGGGTCCCAACTCTCCAGGTGCAAGGGATTCTTCCTCCAGCTAAAACATGCATGGGAAACCCAGAGTATCGTCCACCGTGTGATTGGGAAACGATTTAAAATGCATCTCAGTTTTCGTATCCTGGTCCTCGGGTTCACCATTCCAGATGCTTTACTAACACTCTCCCCTCTTGGAGAGTCAGTGCCTTTAACCTCCTGTTTGGCACAGCTTGCAATTTCTGTGCAAGATGAACAGGAATAGGGAGAACCAATGAGAGACTAGCTGTAGGTGTCTGCACGGGCAAATGTAACGCTCATTTCCCACCAGGAAGAGGAATTATCCAAAGGATCACTGTGCCCTGCCGGAAACAGATTAGGGCCTGAAGCAATCCTGCGGTTTTGTGCCCAGCTCACAAGAAAGCGAGTTGAAGAAAGGAGCTCAGGGGCACTGTAATTCACAAACCTGCAGAGTTATAAATGACAGCTATCCTCCAAAAATATATTGAAGTAAGCCTGCGAAGGGGACTTGAAAGCGGGGCAGAGTTTCAGGAAAACCACTGCATGGGGTAGACTGGAATTGCCCTGAAAGCATAGGAAAAGAGGCACAACGTTGACAATGATGCACTTGGCCAAAAAGGGCGTATGCGTTTTTTCCTGAATATATTCAGGAAAAAACGCATACGCCCTTTTTGGCCAACCAAGCAAGCCTGTAAAGGAAATCTGCACTACAATGAAGTCTCACTGCCCCCCCGGGCAAAAGGGCCATCTGAAAAAACTGTAAAATCCACAAAGGTAGGACAGGATATGGAGAACAGGGAGCCTTGTTATGCTGATTGGCAGGATGTAAATTGCCAGCAGCCACCCTGGAGAAGTGTATGGTGTTTCCTGAAACACGTAAGAAACAAAGCAACACAGCCTATGGCACTTCCACTTATGGTCCTATAGCTTACGGAAATTAAAATCAAAAACAGACAGCCACCCCAATATTTGGGATGGCTGTGTTCACAAGAAGCTCGTCTACAGTATCAGGTAAATATCCCAGAAAGCAAAAAATGGATAAAGAAGCTGTGGAACGTACGTACAATGTAATATCACTCAGCAATGAAATCTGTGTCATCAGGCCCTTAGCGGCATAGTGAGTGGATGCAGGTACGGTGATTCTACGTGAACTACGTCACACAGAAAAAGAAACATCATAAGATATCACTAATACACGGAATGTAACCTTGACTACACATGAACTGAATTACAAAAAAGAACAGGGTCTCAAATTTAGAAAACCAACTAGTGCTTGCTTATGGGGAAAGGTGGCTTGGGGTGCTGCAAAAACCAGAGGCTTAAATTAGCACAGATAACTTTCCATAAGCCAAATATGTAATAGACAAGACCTACTCCTTGCTCAACGAAATGGACCCAACACCACATATTCAACGCCTAGGAATATACCTGACTAGGAAGAATCTTAAAACCCATGGATATATATGTCTCCGTAAGAGAATCAAGCGTGTGTACAGCGGCCGAAACGCAGCAGTGAAAATCCGATAAATCCCATTATCAAAATAAATTTCGAAAACAAAACAGAAAGACAGTGAAATAGAGAGCAATTCTTAAATAATTCACTCAGGGCATGTCATGCAACCGGGATTGACCACATCTACACCCAGAGCTGGTTGAGACATAAGGCTGGACACTTCAGGCTGATAGCATTGGTGAGTTTCGGTGAGGAAATGCAGACCCTTTGAAGTCATACTGCATGGTACCTATTCCATGGGTCCCAACTCTTCAGGTTCAAGGGATTCTTCCTCCAGCTAAAACATGCATGGGAAACACAGAGTATCGTCCACCGTGTGATTGGGAAACGATTTAAAATGCATCTCAGTTTTCGTATCCTGGTCCTCGGGTTCACCATTCCAGATGCTTTACTAACACTCTCCCCGCTTGGAGAATAAGTGCCTTTAACCTCCTCTTTGGCACAGCTTGCAATTTCTGTGCAAGATGAACAGGAATAGGGAGAACCAATGAGAGACTAGCTGTAGGTGTCTACACGGGCAAATGTAACGCTCATTGCCCACCAGGAAGAACAATTAAACAAAGGCTCAGTGTGCCCTGCTGGAAACAGATTAGGGCCTTAAGCAATCCTGCGGTTTTGTGCCCAGCTCACAAGAAAGCGAGTTGAAGAAAGGAGCTCAGGGGCACTGTAATTCACAAACCTGCAGAGTTATAAATGACAGCTATCCTCCAAAAGTATATTGAAGTAAGCCTGCGAAGGGGACTTGAAAGCAGGGCAGAATTTCAGGAAAACGATTGCAGGGGGTAGACTGGAATTGCCATGAAAACATAGGAAAAGAGGCACAACGTCGACAATGATGCACTTGGCCAAAAAGGGCGTAAGCGTTTTTTCCTGAATATATTCAGGAAAAAACGCATACGCCCTTTTTGGCCAACCGAGCAAGCCTGTAAAGGAAATCTGCACTACAATGAAATCTCACTGCCCCCCGGAAAAAGGGCCATCTGAAAAAAGTGTAAAATCCAGAGATGGTAGGACAGGATATGGAGAACAGGGAGCCTTGTTATGCTGATTGGCAGGATGTAAATTGTGAACAGCCACCCTGGAGAAGTGTATGGTGTTTCCTGAAAAACGTAAGAAATAAAGCAACACAGCCTATGGCAAATGCACTTATGGTCCTATTCCTTAGGGAAATTAAAATCAAAAACAGAGAGCCACCCCAAAGTTTGGGACGGCTGTGTTCACAAGAAGCTCGTCTACAGTACCAGGTAAATATCTCAGAAAGCAAAAAATGGATAAAGAAGTTGTGGCACGTACGTGCAATGCAGTATCACTCAGCAATGAAATCTGTGTCATCAGTCCCGTAGCGGCATAGTGAGTGGATGCAGGTACGGTGATTCTACGTGAACTACGTCACACAGAAAAAGAAACATCATAAGATATCACTAATACACGGAATGTAAACTTGACTACACATGAACTGAATTACAAAACAGAACAGGGTCTCAAATTTTTAAAACCAACTAGTGCTTGCTTATGGGGAAATGTGCATTGGGATGCTGCATAAAACCAGAGACTGAAATTAGCACAGATAACTTTCCATCAGCCAAATATGTAATAGACAAGACCTACTCCTTGCTCAACGAAATGGACTCAACACCACATATTCAAGGCCTAGGAATATACCTGACTAGGAAGAATCTTAAAACCCATGGATTTATATGTCTCCGTAAGAGAATCAAGCGTGTGTACAGCGGCATAAACACAGCAGTGAAAATCCGATAAATCCCATTATCAAAATAAATTTCAAAAACAAAACACAAAGACAGTGAAATAGAGAGCAATTCTTAAACAATTCACTCAAGGCATGTGATGCAACCGGGATTGACCATATCTACACCCACAGCTGGTTGAGACATAAGGCTGGACACTTCAGGCTGATAGCATTGGTGAGTTTCGGTGAGCAAATGCAGACCCTTTGAAGTCATACTGCATGGTACCCATTCCATGGGTCCCAACTCTCCAGGTTCAAGGGATTCTTCCTCCAGCTAAAACATGCATGGGAAACCCAGAGTATCTTCCCCCGTGTGATTGGGAAACGATTTAAAATGCATCTCAGTTTTCGTATCCTGGTCCTCGGGTTCACCATTCCAGATGCTTTACTAACACTCTCCCCGCTTGGAGAGTCAGTGCCTTTAACCTCCTCTTTGGCACTGCTTGCAATTTCTGTGCAAGATGAACAAGAATAGGGAGAACCAATGAGAGACTAGCTGTAGGTGTCTGCACGGGCAAATGTAACGCTCATTGCCCACCAGGAAGAGGAATTAAACAAAGACTCAGCGTGCCATGCTGGAAACAGATTAGGGCCTGAAGTAATCCTGCGGTTTTCTGCCCAGCTCACAAGAAAGTGAGTTGAAGAAAGGAGCTCAGGGGCACTGTAATTCACAAACCTGCAGAGTTATAAATGACAGCTATCCTCCAAAAATATATTGAAGTAAGCCTGCGAAGGGGACTTGAAAGCGGGACAGAATTTCAGGAAAACGATTGCAGGGGGTAGACTGGAATTGCCCTGAAAGCATAGGAAAAGAGGCACAACGTCGACAATGATGCACTTGGCCAAAAAGGGCGTATGCGTTTTTTCCTGAATATATTCAGGAAAAAACGCATACGCCCTTTTTGGCCAACCAAGCAAGCCTGTAAAGGAAATCTGCACTACAATGAAATCGCACTGCCCCCCCGGGTGTCGGGAGCCGCATAAGAAGTGCCTTTGAGTCTCAGCACGGACGAGACCCATAGTGCCTAGCAAAGCTGGTACTATCAGGTACAAATATGGAGAAGCAAAGCTCTCCTCTGTGTGGTTCCCCTTGTTTTCCCCTGGTTTTGCTTAAAGTGATTTTTATAGGATTACTATTAATGTTAGGAAATATCCCCAGTGCCGACGGAGGGTTTAAGGAAAAACCCCAACTTAGGGTAAAACCAAAAAAGACTCCGGCTCCCCCAATGACTACACCCGAAATCCCCACTCCCAGGCCAGGACATTGGGTGCAGGGAAACACAACAGGAGCATTTGTGTGGCAAGAGCTTACGTTAGAAGAAAAGCTAGATGAACTATGGCCCCCCTGGGGAGTAGTAGATATGCTGGGAAATATTTGGATAAGGTGGCGAGGAGGACTTATGCTACGTTGGGTGTATTCAAAGCTGGATGAAGTAGGCTACATGGCAAGCTTATACAAGTTACATTGCTCTTTGTACAGAAATGCTTATAAAGGACAAATTATATATTGTAAGTATTTTGCAAAGGAATTTGCTAATAGGTTTAAGGTAGAATGTCCACCCCCAAAGCCTCCCAAATAATTATAAGGAAAAATGTGCGATGTCTGAAGGATAACGGTGAACGTGTAAAGCCTGTGGGAGAGAATTTTTATTACTGTATGGGTTTGTAATTGTTAAGAGAAGAATATGCTTAAGTTTTGGGTTTGTAATTGTTAAGAGAAGAATGTACTTAAGTTTTGGGTTTGTAATTGTTAAGAGAAGAATGTACTTAAGTTTTGGGTTTGTAATTGTTAAGAGAAGAATGCTTAAGTTTTGGGTTTATAATTGTTAAGAGAAGAATGTGCTTAAGTTTTGGGTTTGTAATTATTAAGAGAAGAATGTGCTTGAGTTTTGGGTTTGTAATTGTTAAGAGAAGAATGTGCTTGAGTTTTGGGTTTGTAATTGTTAAGAGAAGGATGTGCTTAAGTTTGTACCTTGATTAATGGCCTGATTGAATAGAATGTGCAAATACAAGAACATCTGCTTTTAAGAAAGGTGAAGAAACCGCAAACAGAATTCCAGACCTAGATGTGACCAAGATATACCTAACCACAGGGGATGAAAGAGACCACAGGAGATAAGAAGATTACCTGATCATAAAACCTGCCTAACCTGCTGATATAATCTTTTGATGTAAATGACCTTTGGTTTTACTGTTGTGTACCTTTATTTTGTGGCTTTGGTATGAGAACTAGAATGTTAAGATTGAAAGTGAGATTGCCTCACAGTATAAAAAGCTTCGGAATTGTAACAATAAATTGGCAGATCCTTGCATCCTCTGAGGTGTCTTGCGTTCTGTCCACGCCGACTCCGTCTCCCCTTCGGGAGAAACCTGTTCTGCTGGGGCTGGTCCCCGGCAAGTGGCGCCCGAACAGGGACCTGAAGGGGTAAGTGTATATATATATTTTTCAGACGGATAGGAGTCTCACCATAGGGTGCTGCAGACCCCCAGTTAGAGAAGGACTGGCAAGAAAGGTGAGTAATCGGTGTCAAAATGGGACACGCTGAGTCCAAGAAGAGGCTCTTGTTTATAGATATAGTTAAACATATGATAAATGGAAGAGGAATTAAGGTAACTAATAAGCAATTAACTCAGTTTTTTCAGTTTGTACAGGAACAATGTCCTTGGTTTCCAGAACAAGGAACGGTTAATATAGAAACCTGGCAAAAGGTAGGACAAACTTTGCAGGTTTATTATAATCATTTTGGGCCAGAAAAGGTCCCTGTAGATACTTTTACTTTGTGGAATTTAATAAGAGAAAGTATTGCCCCCTTACCTGAAGGTCAAAAAAAACCATATAAATATCCAACAGAAGTAATAGATGAAAAAACTCCGTTAAATTCCCCAAAAATATCAAAAGAAACTGAGGTTTTGGCTGCAGCTTTAAAAGACTGTAGCCTTAATGATAATGACTCAGAGGAAGAAAATGAGTCACCTACTGATACTAAGCCTAATTTGTTAAAGAATTTTTCTTTTGATGATGAATTGTCTCCTGCAGAACGGGATGATTTAGATGCTGCTGCATATGATTATGAAAAACGGAAGTATGAACCCCCTGGTGCTTTTTCTTTGCAAGAAAATAAGAAAAATAGGCCTAATTTACAGGATATGCGCCCTTTGGGTCGCCTACCGACCGCTCCACCAGCACCTTTGAATGTTCCGCTTTTTCCTTCGAAAAGGTCAAAACATTCAACTTTAAATATTAAAGGAGGTCCACCCCCTCCGCCACCTTTTAATGAAGGTCAGGGCGAATATAGGAGGCATAGGAGAATACATGGTGAAGATGATGATTTTGCTTTTGCAGCCTGCTTTCCAGTCATCTTTGAGGATGGTTTTGATGATGATGATGTATATTGGGATCCCTTGCCTTTAAAACTTTTGAAAGAGCTTAAAAAGGCCTGTGTAGATTATGGGCCATTGGCGCCTTATACTATAACTCTTATAGATGCCCTGGCAAATAGATGGATGACTCCATATGACTGGACTCAGGTTACAAAGGCTTGTTTATCTGGAGGACAATATTTGCTTTGGAAAACAGAATATGAGGAACTAGTGGCTAAGCAGCATGCTTTAAATAAGAAAAGGGATAAATTTAATATTACAAAAGATATGTTATTAGGTCAAGGGGAATATGACACAGCTCAACAGCAGATGCATATGGGAAAAGAGGCCTTATGGCAGGTAACTATGTGTGCAGTAAATGCCTGGAAGTCCTTGCCTTTAACTCCAGGAAAAGCCTCTACTTTAACAGATTTAAGACAAAAACCTGAGGAGCCATATGAGGATTTTGTTTCTCGTTTGTTAATCGAAATAAAAAGAGTTATAAATGATGAGGATGCAGCTGAAATGCTAGCTAAACAATTAGCTTTTGAAAATGCCAACCCTGTTTGTCAGAATTTGATTCGGCCAATTAAAAAAACTGGAAGCATTTCAGATTTCATTAAGCAATGCTCTGACGTGGGTCCATCTTATATGCAAGGCATTGCCTTGGCAGCTGCTCTAAAAGGAGAAACACTTCCTCAATGTATGATGAATATGGTTCAGAGAACAAAAAACCCTAAGGGGCCGAAAGGAAATAATTGTTTTGCTTGTGGAGGTGCAGGTCATTTCAGTAGAGAATGCCCTAATAAAAATCAACCTCCAACAGGCCCTGTTAAAATGATATCTCCTGGTAATGTTGGGGTCCCAAAGACTCCTTGCCAGAGATGCGAAAAAGGAAATCATTGGACTAAACTGTGTAGGAGTAAATATCATAAGGACGGACACCTCCTTCCCCCTAATGGAGTTTCTGCAGTGCCTCAGGCTGGAGCTCAAATGCCAATATATCCTACACCTGTTTTTCCAGATACACCTGCTGGAACTAATTCGGGAAACTTATTTCGGGCCCACCCCCGGGCCCAACAAACAATAGGGGCAATTCACCAGACAGTCAATCCCTTTCTTCCCTCAGGGGAATCGATGAATTGTTCAGGGCCACCCCAGGCAGCGCAGGACTGGACCTCTGTGCCACCTCCGCAACAATACTAACTCCTGACTCTCCAGTCGTAAAAATACCAACTGGGATTAAAGGTCCATTGCCCCCAGGAGTGATGGGTTTAATTATTGGTAGGAGTTCAACTTCCTTATCTGGCTTAACAGTTTTGCCTGGAGTAATTGACTCTGACTACACTGGAGAAATTCAGATAATGGTGGCTCCCTCTAATAAGACACAGCAAATTTATGTGGGACAAAGAATAGCACAGCTATTATTATTACCATATTATAAGACAGGAAAGAATATAACCCAAGAAGCTAGAAATGAAAAAGGATTTGGCTCTAGTGATATGGCATTTTGGATTCAAGAGATTACCAGAAACAGACCTTTAAAAACTTTAAAAATTAATGGAAAAAATATTCAAGGTCTATTAGACACAGGTGCAGATGCTTCCTGTATAGCAGGAAAAGATTGGCCAAGTAGTTGGCCCACCCAGCATACTGATAATATGTTAACAGGTCTAGGAACTGCTCCAGCAGTAGCCAAGAGTGCCCAGATTTTAACTTGGGAGAATACTTCCAATACACAAGCGGGCTCCTTTTGTCCTTATGTAATACCTGGCCTGCCAATTTCCCTCTGGGGACGAGACATACTTATGCAAATGGGAATGCTTCTATACAGTCCAGATGACTGGGTCTCCTCACAAGTGTTAAAAATGGGATATGACCCAGATAAAGGCTTAGGAAAAAATCAAGAGGGAAGATTATATCCTGTGGTTGCTGAGCCCAAAAATGATAAACATGGAGTGGGCTATTCAAATTTATAACGGGGGCCATTGTTTTAAAAGCAGCTGACCCTATAGTATGGTTATCAGAGGAACCTATTTGGGTGGAACAATGGCCCCTAACTTCTGAAAAGTTAGCAGCTGCAAAAGAATTAGTGGAACAACAACTATTGGCAGGGCATATTGAACCCTCTAATAGCCCTTGGAATACTCCTATATTTGTTATAAAGAAAAAATCAGGAAAATGGAGATTATTACAAGACCTAAGAGCAATAAATAAAACAATGGAAACAATGGGGGCGTTGCAGCCTGGACTTCCCTCTCCAGTAGCCATCCCTGAGAATTATGCTATTATAGTTATAGATTTACAAGACTGCTTTTTTACAATTCCTTTATATAAGGAGGACAGAAAGAGGTTTGCATTTAGTGTACCTTCTTCTAATTTTACCAGACCATATCAACGATATCAGTGGAAAGTTTTACCACAAGGTATGAAAAATAGCCCTACCTTGTGTCAAAAATATGTAGATAAAGCCATATATAAAATAAGACAAAAATATAAAGACATTTATTTAATACATTATATGGATGACATATTATTAGCCTATAAAGATAAGGCTTATTTACATCAGGCATTACAAGACATGATGGAAGCTTTACAGGAATATGGATTAAAAATTGCACCGGAGAAGATTCAAACTGAGCCTCCTTATAATTATTTGGGCAGGTTGATACAGGAGTTTTCCATTCAACATATACCTTTTCAATTAAGAATTGACCATTTGGTTACTTTAAATGATTTTCAAAAGTTTTTAGGAGATATAAATTGGATTAGGCCCTTGTTAAAAATTACTACTGTAGAATTAAAACCTTTGTTTTTGATATTGCAAGGAGATTCTAATCCTTTATCTCCGAGAAAATTAACTGAAGAAGGAAAACAAGCTATAGAAAAAATAGAAGAAGCCTTAAAGGGTGTTTTTATTAAAAGATTAGATTATACCAAACCTTGGGATTTAATAATTTTAAAGACGCCAGTTATTCCTACAGGATTGTTATGGCAAAATGGACCATTAGAATGGATACATTTGGCTGCTAGTCCAAAAAAGATTGTTGCCTCATATCCCTTTATGGTCAGTTTGTTAATTATAAAAGGTAGAAAGAGAAGCAGAGAATTGTTTGGAAAAGATATGGATAATATAATTATACCTTATAATAAAGATCAATTAGAAGCCTTGTTATTGTTAGAAGATTCATTAGGAATAGCCCTAGCCTCCTATGGAGGTCAAATATTATTTCATTTGCCTAAAAATGTGTTGTTACAATTTTTTAAGGAACATATGGTGGTTTTTCCTACATATTATAAGATAAAGCCCTTGGAGGAGGCAATATTAGTATTTACTGATGGATCCTCCTCAGGGAAGGCAGCCTATATTATTAATAATGAAAAGAAAGTGTTAAATACTAAAAATTGCTCAGCGCAGCAGTCAGAAATTATGGCAGTTATAGAAGTAATGAAATTAACTAAGAATAAAAAGATTAATTTATATACTGATTCCTTATATATAGTTAAATTATTTCCAGCAATAGAGACAGCAGCCTTTCCTGAGAATAAGAGTACAATAATCAAGCTGCTTAAGGGGCTACAACAAAGTATTTGGGATAGAACACAACCTTATTACATAGGCCACATTAGAGCTCACTCTGGATTGCCAGGACCTTTGGCAGAAGGCAATGCCACTGCTGATGCCCTAACAAAAATTTTTGTAGTAGATGAAAATAAAGTACAAGAAGCAATAAAATCTCATCGGCTACATCATCAAAATGCTAATGCCTTAAGATATCAATTTGGTCTGACCAGAGAAGCAGCTAGAGAAGTAGTAAAAAATTGCTCTGTGTGCCCTACACAAACTAATGTACCTCAACAGGGAGTAAATCCTCGAGGCTTGAGAGCTAATGATTTGTGGCAAATGGATGTGACTCATGTACCTAGTTTTGGAAAGTTGTCCTATGTACATATTTGTGTGGATACTTTTTCACATGTAATTGTAGCCTCAGCTAGGACCGGAGAGGCCTTTAAGGATGTGTGCCAACATTTAATGTTTTGCTTTAGTTATTTGGGAATTCCCCGAAAGTTAAAAACTGATAATGGCCCTGCTTATGTTTCTAAATCTTTTCAGCAACTATGCCAACAGTTTGCCATAACCCATAGTACAGGAATTCCATATAACCCACAAGGACAAGCTATAATTGAAAGAACTAATCAGGTATTAAAAAATATGATTTATAAATTACAAAATGGAGATTTAAAATATTTTTCTCCTCATCATATTGTAAATCATTCTTTATTTGTAATCAATTATATAAATATGAATAATGAAGGAAAAACTCCAATGATGATACATTGGGAGGCTAATAACGATAAACCAAAGCCAATGGTTCTTTGGAAAGATGTGTTAACTGGAAAATGGAATGGACCAGACATACTACTAACCAATGGTAGAGGATATGCTTGTGTTTTTCCACAGACCTTTGACTCACCCATCTGGATACCAGATCGTCTAATTAGACATCCGGTGGTAGGGAATTTACCGAAGCGTCTGTCAGGAAATGAGTCTGACACCCGAAATGTCAGAGAAAGAGAAACCGAAGGACTCAATGACAGAAACGCTGGTTCCCCCGCTGCAACAATTATCATTTAAGTCCACATGTCATAGAGAGACTCAAACTTCTCCTGAGCATTTAGAGCCTAAGCTTCTTGGGACCCAACGCCGGGGAAAAAAGAGGAGATATGCTGCTTCTACTTTAGATGCGCAACGGGTAACGTGGGGAGCTATAAAAAGGCTTTGCCAGGATGCTGAAAATGCTGTAAACACTCAAAAAATACCTTTGACTACCGCTAACTTTTTTGTGGCCATGTTAAGTCTTTTATCAGTACAGGTGAATGCTAACGATACGTACTGGGCTTATTTTCCTGATTTTCCTATACTACATGCTTGTACATGGAAAGATGCTATTATTCCGGTAACTTCCTCATTTCCTGAACTAACTGATGGTGTTCGTGATGTACAAGGCTACGAACAATTTGTTATAAATAATAATTTTTCTTTTAAGGGACAATCGGATTTTCCTCCGATTTGTTTCTTTTTAAATTCTGAGAGGTTAAGAAAATCAGATCGTGTAAAAAATGGATGTTTACCGATAGTAAATTCAGCCTTTTTAACTGATTCTCCTAAAGAGGATAATAATGTTAAAAGAAACTTATGGGTGTTATTAGGAAGATTTATGGGACAAAATAAGGTAAATAATAAAGTACAATTTGTTAGCACAAAACATCCTCAAAGATACCCAGATTGTGATAATGCTTTAAGTAAGGCAACAGAGGAATGGAAATGGATTGATGATGATGGTGGATATCCTTATTGGATATACTGTATGAATAATAAAGAAATTCGTATTAATATTCCTGGAACTAAGTATTATGTATCAGATTGGAGTATTAATACCCCTGAAAATAATTACCGGCAATATCTAAAATATGCTATAAATTATGCTTGGAATGAATCTATGATTCCCTCACAAATAAAAGTAAATAGATGGAATAGTCATGGATGGGTAGCACCTATATATACATTTACTAATAACAATGAGACTTCCTTTCAACCACAATTATGGAGATTGCCCTTAGCTACAAGTTCAATTATATTAAGAAGGCCTAATGTTCAAGAGAATAAGTATTTTATCCAGGCTTGTGTGACTTCTCCATATTCCATATTATTGACTAATAAAACTGAAAAATTACAAATTATAAAAAACAATGGAAGGTTTTTTATAACTTGTGATGAATGTGCATTAACAACCTGTGTGAACTCCAATATGAATATAAAAACAATTATGTTATTAAAAAGACCAGCTTATATTATGTTGCCAGTATCTTTATCAGAACCATGGTATACAGATACAGGAGCTGAAATTATAAAACAGGTTAGAGAACTTATGAGGCCAAAAAGATTTGTGGCTACTTTAATTTTGGGGATTTCCGCATTGATAGGAATATTGAGCTCTTTTACTGTTGCAACGTATGCCTTAGTGAAAGAGGTACAGACAGCACAATATGCTAATGATTTATCAAAAAATATATCCTTGGCTTTAGCTACTCAAGAAGCTATAGATAGAAAATTAGAAACTAAGGTTGATGCCCTTGAAGAAGCAGTTTTACATATTGGTCAAGAACTTACTGCTTTAAAAATTCGCTTATCCTTAACTTGCCATAAAAAATACTCCTGGATATGTGTCACTCCCTTAAAAGTAAATCATTCTGAGTATTCCTGGGAAAAAATTCAAATGCATATTTTAAATGTATGGAATTCTAATGATTTGGGAATTGATTTGGAACATTTGCATAAACAGATTCATGATATTGCAGCCTCACAATATGATATGAATCCCTCTAAGGCTGCTGCAGAATTTTTACAAAATTTACAAAGTTATTTTAATGGTAATTCGTTTATGCATATTTTAATAAATTATGGGGCTGCCGGAGTAGTTATAATTTTACTTCTTATTTCTTTTCCAGTCATCATCCGATTAATACAAGCTGCTCTTCAGAGTATACATAGAACCAAAGTGGAATTGCATACTGCCTTTTTAAAAAAAATAAAAAAGGGGGAGATGTCGGGAGCCGCATAAGAAGTGCCTTTGAGTCTCAGCACGGACGAGACCCATAGTGCCTAGCAAAGCTGGTACTATCAGGTACAAATATGGAGAAGCAAAGCTCTCCTCTGTGTGGTTCCCCTTGTTTTCCCCTGGTTTTGCTTAAAGTGATTTTTATAGGATTACTATTAATGTTAGGAAATATCCCCAGTGCCGACGGAGGGTTTAAGGAAAAACCCCAACTTAGGGTAAAACCAAAAAAGACTCCGGCTCCCCCAATGACTACACCCGAAATCCCCACTCCCAGGCCAGGACATTGGGTGCAGGGAAACACAACAGGAGCATTTGTGTGGCAAGAGCTTACGTTAGAAGAAAAGCTAGATGAACTATGGCCCCCCTGGGGAGTAGTAGATATGCTGGGAAATATTTGGATAAGGTGGCGAGGAGGACTTATGCTACGTTGGGTGTATTCAAAGCTGGATGAAGTAGGCTACATGGCAAGCTTATACAAGTTACATTGCTCTTTGTACAGAAATGCTTATAAAGGACAAATTATATATTGTAAGTATTTTGCAAAGGAATTTGCTAATAGGTTTAAGGTAGAATGTCCACCCCCAAAGCCTCCCAAATAATTATAAGGAAAAATGTGCGATGTCTGAAGGATAACGGTGAACGTGTAAAGCCTGTGGGAGAGAATTTTTATTACTGTATGGGTTTGTAATTGTTAAGAGAAGAATATGCTTAAGTTTTGGGTTTGTAATTGTTAAGAGAAGAATGTACTTAAGTTTTGGGTTTGTAATTGTTAAGAGAAGAATGTACTTAAGTTTTGGGTTTGTAATTGTTAAGAGAAGAATGCTTAAGTTTTGGGTTTATAATTGTTAAGAGAAGAATGTGCTTAAGTTTTGGGTTTGTAATTATTAAGAGAAGAATGTGCTTGAGTTTTGGGTTTGTAATTGTTAAGAGAAGAATGTGCTTGAGTTTTGGGTTTGTAATTGTTAAGAGAAGGATGTGCTTAAGTTTGTACCTTGATTAATGGCCTGATTGAATAGAATGTGCAAATACAAGAACATCTGCTTTTAAGAAAGGTGAAGAAACCGCAAACAGAATTCCAGACCTAGATGTGACCAAGATATACCTAACCACAGGGGATGAAAGAGACCACAGGAGATAAGAAGATTACCTGATCATAAAACCTGCCTAACCTGCTGATATAATCTTTTGATGTAAATGACCTTTGGTTTTACTGTTGTGTACCTTTATTTTGTGGCTTTGGTATGAGAACTAGAATGTTAAGATTGAAAGTGAGATTGCCTCACAGTATAAAAAGCTTCGGAATTGTAACAATAAATTGGCAGATCCTTGCATCCTCTGAGGTGTCTTGCGTTCTGTCCACGCCGACTCCGTCTCCCCTTCGGGAGAAACCTGTTCTGCTGGGGCTGGTCCCCGGCACCCGGGCAAAAGGGCCATCTGAAAAACGTGAAAAATCCAGAAAGGTAGGACAGGATATGGAGAACAGGGAGCCTTGTTATGCTGATTGGCAGGATGTAAATTGCCAGCAGCCACCCTGGAGAAGTGTATGGTGTTTCCTGAAACACGTAAGAAACAAAGCAACACAGCCTATGGCACTTCCACTTATGGTCCTATAGCTTACGGAAATTAAAATCAAAAACCGACAGCCACCCCAATATTTGGGACGGCTGTGTTCACAAGAAGCTCGTCTACAGTATCAGGTAAATATCCCAGAAAGCAAAAAATGGATAAAGAAGTTGTGGCACGTACGTGCAATGCAATATCACTCAGCAATGAAATCTGTGTCATCAGGCCCGTAGCGGCATAGTGAGTGGATGCAGGTACGGTGATTCTACGTGAACTACGTCACACAGAAAAAGAAACATCATAAGATATCACTAATACACGGAATGTAAACTTGACTACACATGAACTGAATTACAAAACAGAACAGGGTCTCAAATTTAGAAAACCCACTAGTGCTTGCTTATGGGGAAAGGTGCCTTGGGCTGTTGCATAAAACCAGAGACTGAAATTAGCACAGATAACTTTCCATAAGCCAAATATGTAATAGACAAGACCTACTCCTTGCTCAACGAAATGGACTCAACACCACATATTCAAGGCCTAGGAATATACCTGACTAGGAAGAATCTTAAAACCCATGGATTTATATGTCTCCGTAAGAGAATCAAGCGTGTGTACAGGGGCCGAAACGCAGCAGTGAAAATCTGATAAATCCCATTATCAAAATAAATTTCGAAAACAAAACACAAAGACAGTGAAATAGAGAGCAATTCTTAAATAATTCACTCAGGGCATGTGATGCAACCGGGTTTGACAACATCTACACCCAGAGCTGGTTGAGACATAAGGCTGGACACTTCAGC
Source organism: Phocoena phocoena (assembly GCF_963924675.1). Taxonomy (NCBI): domain Eukaryota; kingdom Metazoa; phylum Chordata; class Mammalia; order Artiodactyla; family Phocoenidae; genus Phocoena; species Phocoena phocoena. The sequence goes on along the minus strand of NW_027077692.1, from coordinate 99,995 downwards.
CTGATAGTATTGGTGAGTTTCGGTGAGCAAATGCAGACCCTTTGAAGTCATACTGCATGGTACCCATTCCATGGGTCCCAACTCTCCAGGTTCAAGGGATTCTTCCTCCAGCTAAAACATGCATGGGAAACCCAGAGTATCGTCCACCATGTGATTGGGAAATGATTTAAAATGCATCTCAGTTTTCGTATCCTGGTCCTCGGGTTCACCATTCCAGATGCTTTACTATCACTCTCCCCGCTTGGAGAGTCAGCGCCTTTAACCTCCTGTTTCGCACAGCTTGCAATTTCTGTGCAAGATGAACAGGAATAGGGAGAACCAATGAGAGACTAGCTGTAGGTGTCTGCACGGGCAAATGCAACGCTCATTGCCCACCAGGAAGAGGAATTAAACAAAGGCTCAGTGTGCCCTGCTGGAAACAGATTAGGGACTGAAGCAATCCTGCGGTTTTGTGCCCAGCTCACAAGAAAGCGAGTTGAAGAAAGGAGTTCAGGGGCACTGTACTTCACAAACCTGCAGAGTTATAAATGACAGCTATCCTCCAAAAATATATTGAAGTAAGACTGCGAAGGGGACTTGAAAGCGGGGATGAATTTCAGGAAAACGATTGCAGGGGGTAGACTGGAATTGCCCTGAAAGCATAGGAAAAGAGGCACAACGTCGACAATGATGCACTTTACCAAAAAGGGCGTATGAGTTTTTTCCTGAATATATTCAGGAAAAAACGCATACGCCCTTTTTGGCCATCCAAGCAAGCCTGTAAAGGAAATCTGCACTACAATGAAATCTCACTGCCCCCCGGGCAAAAGGGCCATCTGAAAAAAGTGTAAAATCCAGAAAGGTAGGACAGGATATGGAGAACAGGGAGCCTTGTTATGCTGATTGGAAGGATGTAAATTGCCAGCAGCCACCCTGGAGAAGTGTATGGTGTTTCCTGAAACACGTAAGAAACAAAGCAACACAGCCTATGGCACTTCCACTTATGGTCCCATAGCTTACGGAAATTAAAATCAAAAACAGACAGCCACCCCAATATTTGGGACGGCTGTGTTCACAAGAAGCTCGTCTACAGTATCAGGTAAATATCCCAGAAAGCAAAAAATGGATAAAGAAGTTGTGGCACGTACGTACAATGCAATATCACTCAGCAATGAAATCTGTGTCATCAGGCCCGTAGCGGCATAGTCAGTGGATGCAGATACGGTGATTCTACGTGAACTACGTCACACAGAAAAAGAAACATCATAAGATATCACTAATACACGGAATGAAAACTTGACTACACATGAACTGAATTACAAAACAGAACAGGGTCTCAAATTTAGAAAACCAACTAGTGCTTGCTTATGGGGAAAGGTGCCTTGGGCTGTTGCATAAAACCAGAGACTGAAATTAGCACAGATAACTTTCCATAAGCCAAATATGTAATAGACAAGACCTACTCCTTGCTCAACGAAATGGACTCAACACCACATATTCAAGGCCTAGGAATATACCTGACTAGGAAGGATCTTAAAACCCATGGATATATATGTCTCCGTAAGAGTATCAAGCGTGTGTACAGCGGTGGAAATGCAGCAGTGAAAATCCGATAAATCCCATTATCAAAATAAATTTCGGAAACAAAACACAAAGACAGTGAAATAGAGAGCAATTCTTAAATAATTCACTCAGGGCATGTGATGCAACCGGGATTGACCACATCTACACCCAGAGCTGGTTGAGACATAAGGCTGGACACTTCAGGCTGATAGCATTGGTGAGTTTCGGTGAGGAAATGCAGACCCTTTGAAGTCATACTGCATGGAACCTATTCCATGGGTCCCAACTATTCAGGTTCAAGGGATTCTTCCTCCAGCAAAAACATGCATGGGAAACCCAGAGTATCGTCCACCGTGTGATTGGGAAACGATTTAAAATGCATCTCAGTTTTCGATTCCTGGTCCTCGGGTTCACCATTCCAGATGCTTTACTAACACTCTCCCCGCTTGGAGAGTCAGTGCCTTTAACCTCCTCTTTGGCACAGCTTGCAATTTCTGTGCAAGATGAACAGAAATAGGGAGAACCAATGAGAGACTAGCTGTAGGTGTCTGCATAGGCAAATGTAACGCTCATTGCCCACCAGGAAGAACAATTAAACAAAGGCTCAGTGTGCCCTGCTGGAAACAGATTAGGGCCTTAAGCAATCCTGCGGTTTTGTGCCCAGCTCACAAGAAAGCGAGTTGAAGAAAGGAGCTCAGGGGCACTGTAATTCACAAACCTGCAGAGTTATAAATGACAGCTATCCTCCAAAAGTATATTGAAGTAAGCCTGCGAAGGGGACTTGAAAGCAGGGCAGAATATCAGGAAAACGATTGCAGGGGGTAGACTGGAATTGCCCTGAAAACATAGGAAAAGAGGCACAACGTCGACAATGATGCACTTGGCCAAAAAGGGCGTAAGCCTTTTTTCCTGAATATATTCAGGAAAAAACGCATACGCCCTTTTTGGCCAACCGAGCAAGCCTGTAAAGGAAATCTGCACTACAATGAAATCTCACTGCCCCAGGCAAAAGGGCCATCTGAAAAAAGTGTAAAATCCAGAGATGGTAGGACAGGATATGGAGACCAGGGAGCCTTGTTATGCTGATTGGCAGGATGTAAATTGTGAACAGCCACCCTGGAGAAGTGTATGGTGTTTCCTGAAAAACGTAAGAAATAAAGCAACACAGCCTATGGCAAATGCACTTATGGTCCTATTCCTTAGGGAAATTAAAATCAAAAACAGAGAGCCACCCCAAAGTTTGGGACGGCTGTGTTCCCAAGAAGCTCGTCTACAGTGCCAGGTAAATATCCCAGAAAGCAAAAAATGGATAAAGAAGTTGTGGCACGTACGTGCAATGCAGTATCACTCAGCAATGAAATCTGTGTCATCAGGCCCGTAGCGGCATAGTGAGTGGATGCAGGTACGGTGATTCTACGTGAACTACGTCACACAGAAAAAGAAACATCATAAGATATCACTAATACACGGAATGTAAACTTGACTACACATGAACTGAATTACAAAACAGAACAGGGTCTCAAATTTTTAAAACCAACTAGTGTTTGCTTATGGGGAAATGTGCATTGGGATGCTGCATAAAACCAGAGACTGAAATTAGCACAGATAACTTTCCATCAGCCAAATATGTAATAGACAAGACCTACTCCTGGCTCAACGAAATGGACTCAACACCACATATTCAAGGCCTAGGAATATACCTGACTAGGAAGAATCTTAAAACCCATGGATTTATATGTCTCCGTAAGAGAATCAAGCGTGTGTACAGCGGCATAAACACAGCAGTGAAAATCCGATAAATCCCATTATCAAAATAAATTTCAAAAACAAAACACAAAGACAGTGAAATAGAGAGCAATTCTTAAACAATTCACTCAAGGCATGTGATGCAACCGGGATTGACCACATCTACACCCACAGCTGGTTGAGACATAAGGCTGGACACTTCAGGCTGATAGCATTGGTGAGTTTCGGTGAGCAAATGCAGACCCTTTGAAGTCATACTGCATGGTACCCATTCCATGGGTCCCAACTCTCCAGGTTCAAGGCATTCTTCCTCCAGCTAAAACATGCATGGGAAATCCAGAGTATCGTCCACCGTGTGATTGGGAAACGATTTAAAATGCATCTCAGTTTTCGTATCCTGGTCCTCGGGTTCACCATTCCAGATGCTTTACTAACACTCTCCCCGCTTGGAGAGTCAGTGCCTTTAACCTCCTGTTTGGCAGAGCTTGCAATTTCTGTGCAAGATGAACAGGAATAGGGAGAACCAATGAGAGACTAGCTGTAGGTGTCTGCACGGGCAAATGTAACGCTCATTTCCCACCAGGAAGAGGAATTAAACAAAGGCTCAGCGAGCCCTGCTGAAAACAGATTAGGGCCTGAAGCAATCCTGCGGTTTTGTGCCCAGCTCACAAGAAAGTGAGTTGAAGAAAGGAGCTCAGGGGCACTGTAATTCACAAACCTGCAGAGTTATAAATGACAGCTATCCTCCAAAAATATATTGAAGTAAGCCTGAGAAGGGGACTTGAAAGCGGGGCAGAATTTCAGGAAAACGATTGCAGGGGGTAGACTGGAATTGCCCTGAAAGCATAGGAAAAGAGGCACAACGTCGTCAATGATGCACTTGGCCAAAAAGGGCGTATGCGTTTTTTCCTGAATATATTCAGGAAAAAACGCATACGCCCTTTTTGGCCAACCAAGCAAGCCTGTAAAGGAAATCTGCACTACAATGAAATCTCACTGCCCCCCCCCCCCCCCGGGCAAAAGGGCCATCTGAAAAAAGTGTAAAATCCAGAAAGGTAGGACAGGATATGCAGAACAGGGAGCCTTGTTATGCCGATTGGGAGGATGTAAACTGCCAACAGCCACCCTGGAGAAGTGTATGGTGTTTCCTGAAACACATAAGAAATAAAGGAACACAGCCTATGGCAATTGCACTTATGGTCCACTTGCTTAGGGAAATTAAAATCAAAAACAGACAGCCACCCCAATATTTGGGACGGCTGTGTTCACAAGAAGCTCGTCTACAGTATCAGGTAAATATCCCAGAAAGCAAAAAATGGATAAAGAAGTTGTGGCACGTACGTGCAATGCAATATCACTCAGCAATGAAATCTGTGTCATCAGGCCCGTAGCGGCATAGTGAGTGGATGCAGGTACGGTGATTCTACGTGAACTACATCACACAGAAAAAGAAACATCATAAGATATCACTAATACACGGAATGTAAACTTGACTACACATGAACTGAATTACAAAACAGAACAGGGTCTCAAATTTAGAAAACCAACTAGTGCTTGCTTATGGGGAAAGGTGCGTTGGGGTGCTGCATAAAACCAGAGACTGAAATTAGCACAGATAACATTCCATAAGCCAAATATGTAATAGACAAGACCTACTCCTTGCTCAACGAAATGGACTCAACACCACATATTCAACGCCTAGGAATATACCTGACTAGGAAGAATCTTAAAACCCATGGATATATATGTCTCCGTAAGAGAATCAAGCGTGTGTACAGCGGCGGAAATGCAGCAGTGAAAATCCGATAAATCCCATTATCAAAATAAATTTCGAAAACAAAACACAAAGACAGTGAAATAGAGAGCAATTCTTAAACAATTCACTCAAGGCTTGTGATGCAACCGGGATTGACCACATCTACACCCACAGCTGGTTGAGACATAAGGCTGGACACTTCAGGCTGATAGCATTGGTGAGTTTCGGTGAGCAAATGCAGACCCTTTGAAGTCATACTGCATGGTACCCATTCCATGGGTCCCAACTCTCCAGGTTCAAGGCATTCTTCCTCCAGCTAAAACATGCATGGGAAATCCAGAGTATCGTCCACCGTGTGATTGGGAAACGATTTAAAATGCATCTCAGTTTTCGTATCCTGGTCCTCGGGTTCACCATTCCAGATGCTTTACTAACACTCTCCCCGCTTGGAGAGTCAGTGCCTTTAACCTCCTGTTTGGCAGAGCTTGCAATTTCTGTGCAAGATGAACAGGAATAGGGAGAACCAATGAGAGACTAGCTGTAGGTGTCTGCACGGGCAAATGTAACGCTCATTTCCCACCAGGAAGAGGAATTAAACAAAGGCTCAGCGAGCCCTGCTGAAAACAGATTAGGGCCTGAAGCAATCCTGCGGTTTTGTGCCCAGCTCACAAGAAAGTGAGTTGAAGAAAGGAGCTCAGGGGCACTGTAATTCACAAACCTGCAGAGTTATAAATGACAGCTATCCTCCAAAAATATATTGAAGTAAGCCTGAGAAGGGGACTTGAAAGCGGGGCAGAATTTCAGGAAAACGATTGCAGGGGGTAGACTGGAATTGCCCTGAAAGCATAGGAAAAGAGGCACAACGTCGTCAATGATGCACTTGGCCAAAAAGGGCGTATGCGTTTTTTCCTGAATATATTCAGGAAAAAACGCATACGCCCTTTTTGGCCAACCAAGCAAGCCTGTAAAGGAAATCTGCACTACAATGAAATCTCACTGCCCCCCCCCCCCCCCCCGGGCAAAAGGGCCATCTGAAAAAAGTGTAAAATCCAGAAAGGTAGGACAGGATATGCAGAACAGGGAGCCTTGTTATGCCGATTGGGAGGATGTAAACTGCCAACAGCCACCCTGGAGAAGTGTATGGTGTTTCCTGAAACACATAAGAAATAAAGGAACACAGCCTATGGCAATTGCACTTATGGTCCACTTGCTTAGGGAAATTAAAATCAAAAACAGAGATCCACCCCAAAGTTTGGGACAGCTGTGTTCCCAAGAAGCTCGTCTACAGTACCAGGTAAATATCCCAGAAATCAAAAAATGGATAAAGAAGTTGTGGCACGTACGTGCAATGCAATATCACTCAGCAATGAAATCTGTGTCATCAGGCCCGTAGCGGCATAGTGAGTGGATGCAGGTACGGTGATTCTACGTGAACTACGTCACACAGAATAAGAAACATCATAAGATATCACTAATACACGGAATGTAAACTTGACTACACATGAACTGAATTACAAAAAAGAACAGGGTCTCAAATTTAGAAAACCAACTAGTGCTTGCTTATGGGGAAAGGTGCGTTGGGGTGCTGCATAAAAATAGAGACTGAAATTAGCACAGATAACTTTCCATAAGCCAAATATGTAATAGACAAGACCTACTCCTTGCTCAACGAAATGGACCCAACACCACATATTCAACTCCTAGGAATATACCTGACTAGGAAGAATCTTAAAACCCATGGATATATATGTCTCCGTAAGAGAATCAAGCGTGTGTACAGCGGCCGAAACGCAGCAGTGAAAATCCGATAAATCCCATTACCAAATAAATTTCGAAAACAAAACACAAAGACAGTGAAATAGAGAGCAATTCTTAAATAATTCACTCAGGGCATGTGATGCAACCGGGATTGACCACATCTACACCCAGAGCTGGTTGAGACATAAGGCTGGACACTTCAGGCAGATAGCATTGGTGAGTTTCGGTGAGCAAATGCAGACCCTTTGAAGTCATACTGCATGGTACCCATTCCATGGGTCCCAGCTCTCCAGGTTCAAGGGATTCTTCCTCCAGCTAAAACATGCATGGGAATCCCAGAGTATCGTCCACCGTGTGATTGGGAAATGATTTAAAATGCATCTCAGTTTTCATATCCTGGTCCTCGGGTTCACCATTCCAGATGCTTTACTATCACTGTCCCCGCTTGGAGAGTCAGTGCCTTTAACCTCCTGTTTCGCACAGCTTGCAATTTCTGTGCAAGATGAACAGGAATAGGGAGAACCAATGAGAGACTAGCTGTAGGTGTCTGCACGGGCAAATGTAACGCTCATTGCCCACTAGGAAGAGGAATTAAACAAAGGCTCAGTGTGCCCTGCTGGAAACAGATTAGGGCCTGAAGCAATCCTGCGGTTTTGTGCCCAGCTCACAAGAAAGCGTGTTGAAGAAAGGAGTTCAGGGGCACTGTACTTCACAAACCTGCAGAGTTATAAATGACAGCTATACTCCAAAAATATATTGAAGTAAGCCTGCGAAGGGGACTTGAAAGCGGGGCTGAATTTCAGGAAAACGATTGCAGGGGGTAGACTGGAATTGCCCTGAAAGCATAGGAAAAGAGGCACAACGTCGACAATGATGCACTTGGCCAAAAAGGGCGTATGCGTTTTTTCCTGAATATATTCAGGAAAAAACGCATAAGCCCTTTTTGGCCAACCAAGCAAGCCTGTAAAGGAAATCTGCACTACAATGATATCTCACTGCCCCCCCGGGCAAAAGGGCCATCTGAAAAAAGTGAAAAATCCAGAAAGGTAGGACAGGATATGGAGAACAGGGAGCCTTGTTATGCTGATTGGCAGGATGTAAATTGCCAGCAGCCACCCTGGAGAAGTGTATGGTGTTTCCTGAAACACGTAAGAAACAAAGCAACACAGCCTATGGCACTTCCACTTATGGTCCTATAGCTTACGGAAATTAAAATCAAAAACAGACAGCCACCCCAATATTTGGGACGGCTGTGTTCACAAGAAGCTCGTCTACAGTATCAGGTAAATATCCCAGAAAGCAAAAAATGGATAAAGAAGTTGTGGCACGTACGTGCAATGCAATATCACTCAGCAATGAAATCTGTGTCATCAGGCCCGTAGCGGCATAGTGAGTGGATGCAGGTACGGTGATTCTACGTGAACTACATCACACAGAAAAAGAAACATCATAAGATATCACTAATACACGGAATGTAAACTTGACTACACATGAACTGAATTACAAAACAGAACAGGGTCTCAAATTTAGAAAACCAACTAGTGCTTGCTTATGGGGAAAGGTGCGTTGGGGTGCTGCATAAAACCAGAGACTGAAATTAGCACAGATAACATTCCATAAGCCAAATATGTAATAGACAAGACCTACTCCTTGCTCAACGAAATGGACTCAACACCACATATTCAACGCCTAGGAATATACCTGACTAGGAAGAATCTTAAAACCCATGGATATATATGTCTCCGTAAGAGAATCAAGCGTGTGTACAGCGGCGGAAATGCAGCAGTGAAAATCCGATAAATCCCATTATCAAAATAAATTTCGAAAACAAAACACAAAGACAGTGAAATAGAGAGCAATTCTTAAATAATTCACTCAGGCATGTGATGCAACCGGGATTGACCACATCTACACCCAGAGCTGGTTGAGACATAAGGCTGGACACTTCTGGCTGATAGCACTGGTGAGTTTCGGTGACCAAATGCAGACCCTTTGAAGTCATACTGCATGGTACCCATACCATGGGTCCCAACTCTCCAGGTTCAAGGCATTCTTCCTCCAGCTAAAACATGCATGGGAAACCCAGAGTATCGTCCACCGTGTGATTGGGAAACGATTTAAAATGCATGTCAGTTTTCGTATCCTGGTCCTCGGGTTCAGCATTCCAGATGCTTTACTAACACTCTCCCCGCTTGGAGAGTCAGTGCCTTTAACCTCCTGTTTGGCACAGCTTGCCATTTCTGTGCAAGATGAACAGGAATAGGGAGAACCAATGAGAGACTAGCTGTAGGTGTCTGCACGGGCAAATATAACGCTCATTGCCCACGAGGAAGAGGAATTAAACAAAGGCTCAGTGTGCCCTGCTGGAAAAAGATTAGGGCCTGAAGCAATCCTGCGGTTTTGTGCCCAGCTCACAAGAAAGCGAGTTGAAGAAAGGAGTTCAGGGGCACTGTACTTCACAAACCTGCAGAGTTATAAATGACAGCTATCCTCCAAAAATATATTGAAGTAAGCCTGCGAAGGGGACTTGAATGCGGGGCAGAATTTCAGGAAAACGATTGCAGGGGGTAGACTGGAATTGCCCTGGAAGCATAGGAAAAGAGGCACAACGTCGACAATGATGCACTTGGCCAAAAAGGGCGTATGCGTTTTTTCCTGAATATATTCAGGAAAAAACGCATACGCCCTTTTTGGCCAACCAAGCAAGCCTGTAAAGGAAATCTGCACTACAATGAAATCTCACTGCCCCCCCCCCCCCCCCCCGGGCAAAAGGGCCATCTGAAAAAAGTGTAAAATCCAGAAAGGTAGGACAGGATATGGAGAACAGGGAGCCTTGTTATGCTGATTGGCAGGATGTAAATTGCCAGCAGCCACCCTGGAGAAGTGTATGGTGTTTCCTGAAACACGTAAGAAACAAAGCAACACAGCCTATGGCACTTCCACTTATGGTCCTATAGCTTACGGAAATTAAAATCAAAAACAGACAGCCACCCCAATATTTGGGACGGCTGTGTTCACAAGAAGCTCGTCTACAGTATCAGGTAAATATCCCAGAAAGCAAAAAATGGATAAAGAAGTTGTGGCACGTACGTACAATGCAATATCACTCAGCAATGAAATCTGTGTCTTCAGGCCCGTAGCGGCATAGTGAGTGGATGCAGGTACGGTGATTCTACGTGAACTACGTCACACAGAAAAAGAAACATCATAAGATATCACTAATACACGGAATGTAAACTTGACTACACATGAACTGAATTACAAAAAAGAACAGGGTCTCAAATTTAGAAAACCAACTAGTGCTTGCTTATGGGGAAAGGTGCCTTGGGGTGCTGCATAAAACCAGAGACTGAAATTAGCACAGATAACTTTCCATAAGCCAAATATGTAATAGACAAGACCTACTCCTTTCTCAACGAAATGGACCCAACACCACATATTCAACGCCTAGGAATATACCTGACTAGGAAGAATCTTAAAACCCATGGATATATATGTCTCCGTAAGAGAATCAATCGTGTGTACAGCGGCCGAAACGCAGCAGTGAAAATCCGATAAATCCCATTATCAAAATAAATTTCGAAAACAAAACACAAAGACAGTGAAATAGAGAGCAATTCTTAAATAATTCACTCAGGGCATGTGATGCAACCGGGATTGACCACATCTACACCCAGAGGTGGTTGAGACATAAGGCTGGACACTTCAGCCTGATAGCATTCGTGAGTTTTGGTGAGCAAATGCAGACCCTTTGAAGTCATACTGCATGGTACCCATTCCATGGGTCCCAACTCTCCAGTTTCAAGGGATTCTTCCTCCAGCTAAAACATGCATGGGAAACCCAGAGTATGGTGCACCGTGTGATTGGGAAACAATTTAAAATGCATCTCAGTTTTCGTATCCTGGTCCTCGGGTTCACCATTCCAGATGCTTTACTAACACTCTCCCCGCTTGGAGAGTCAGTGCCTTTAACCTCCTCTTTGGCACAGCTTGCAATTTCTGTGCAAGACGAACAGGAATAGGGAGAACCAATGAGAGACGAGCTGTAGGTGTCTGCACGGGCAAATGTAACGCTCATTTCCCACCAGGAAGAGGAATTATCGAAAGGCTCACTGTGCCCTGCCGGAAACAGATTAGGGCCTGAAGCAATCCTGCGGTTTTGTGCCCAGCTCACAAGAAAGCGAGTTGAAGAAAGGAGCTCAGGGGCACTGTAATTCACAAACCTGCAGAGTTATAAATGACAGCTATCCTCCAAAAATATATTGAAGTAAGCCTGCGCAGGGGACTTGAAACGGGGCAGAGTTTCAGGAAAACCACTGCATGGGGTAGACTGGAATTGCCCTGAAAGCATAGGAAAAGAGGCACAACGTCGACAATGATGCACTTGGCCAAAAAGGGCGTATGCGTTTTTTCCTGAATATATTCAGGAAAAAACGCATACGCCCTTTTTGGCCAACCAAGCAAGCCTGTAAAGGAAATCTGCACTACAATGAAATCTCACTGCCCCCCCCCCGGGCAAAAGGGCCATCTGAAAAAAGTGTAAAATCCAGAAAGGTAGGACAGGATATGGAGAACAGGGAGCCTTGTTATGCTGATTGGCAGGATGTAAATTGCCAGCAGCCACCCTGGAGAAGTGTATGGTGTTTCCTGAAACACGTAAGAAACAGAGCAACACAGCCTATGGCACTTCCACTTATGGTCTTATAGCTTACGGAAATTAAAATCAAAAACAGACAGCCACCCCAATATTTGGGACGGCTGTGTTCACAAGAAGCTCGTCTACAGTATCAGGTAAATATCCCAGAAAGCAAAAAATGGATAAAGAAGTTGTGGCACGTACGTACAATGCAATATCACTCAGCAATGAAATCTGTGTCATCAGACCCGTAGCGGCATAGTGAGTGGAGGCAGGTACGGTGATTCTACGTGAACTACGTCACACAGAAAAAGAAACGTTATAAGATGTCACTAATACACGGAATGTAAACTTGACTACACATGAACTGAATTACAAAACAGAACAGGGTCTCAAATTTAGAAAACCAACTAGTGCTTGCTTATGGGGAAAGGTGCCTTGGGGTGCTGCATAAAACCAGAGACTGAAATTAGCACAGATAACTTTCCATAAGCCAAATATGTAATAGACAAGACCTACTCCTTGCTCAACGAAATGGACCCAACACCACATATTCAACGCCTAGGAATATACTTGACTAGGAAGAATCTTAAAACCCATGGATATTTATGTCTCCGTAAGAGAATCAAGCGTGTATACAGTGGGCGAAACGCAGCAGTGAAAATTCGATAAATCCCATTATCAAAATAAATTTCGAAAACAAAACACAAAGACAGTGAAATAGAGAGCAATTCTTAAATAATTCACTCAGGGCATGTGATGCAACCGGGATTGACCACATCTACACCCAGAGCTGGTTGAGACATAAGGCTGGACACTTCAGGCTGATAGCATTGGTGAGTTTCGGTGAGCAAATGCAGACCCTTTGAAGTCATACTGCATGGTACCCATTCCATGCGTCCCAACTCTCCAGGTTCAAGGGATTCTTCCTCCAGCTAAAACATGCATGGGAAACCCAGAGTATCATCCACCGTGTGATTGGGAAACGATTTAAAATGCATCTCAGTTTTCGTATCCTGGTTCTCGGGTTCACCATTCCAGATGCTTTACTAAAACTCTCCCCGCTTGGAGAGTCAGTGCCTTTAACCTCCTGTTTGGCACAGCTTGCAATTTCTGTGCAAGATGAACAGGAATAGGGAGAACCAATGAGAGACTAGCTGTAGGTGTCTGCACGGGCAAATGTAACGCTCATTGCCCACCAGGAAGAGGAATTAAACAAAGGCTCAGTGTGCCCTGCCGGAAACAGATTAGGGCCTGAAGCAATCCTGCGGTTTTGTGCCCAGCTCACAAGAAAGCGAGTTGAAGAAAGGAGCTCAGGGGCACTGTAATTCACAAACCTGCAGAGTTATAAATGACAGCTATCCTCCAAAAATATATTGAAGTAAGCCTGCGAAGGGGACTTGAAAGCGGGGCAGAATTTCAGGAAAACGATTGCAGGGGTAGACTGGAATTGCCCTGAAAGCATAGGAAAAGAGGCAGAACGTCGACAATGATGCACTTGGCCAAAAAGGGCATATGCGTTTTTTCCTGAATATATTCAGGAAAAAACGCTTACGCCCTTTTTGGCCAACCAACCAAGCCTGTAAAGGAAATCTGCACTACAATGAAGTCTCACTGCCCCCCGGGCAAAAGGGCCATCTGAAAAAAGTGTAAAATCCAGAAATGTAGGACAGGATATGGAGAACAGGGAGCCTTGTTATGCTGATTGGCAGGATGTAAATTGCCAGCAGCCACCCTGGAGAATTGTATGGTGTTTCCTGAAACACGTAACAAACAAAGCAACACAGCCTATGGCACTTCCACTTATGGTCCTATAGCTTACGGAAATTAAAATCAAAAACAGACAGCCACCCCAATATTTGGGATGGCTGTGTTCACAAGAAGCTCGTCTACAATATCAGGTAAATATCCCAGAAAGCAAAAAATGGATAAAGAAGTTGTGGCACGTACGTACAATGCAATATAACTCAGCAATGAAATCTGTGTCATCAGGCCCTTAGCGGCATAGTGAGTGGATGCAGGTACGGTGATTCTACGTGAACTACGTCACACAGAAAAAGAAACATCATAAGATATCACTAATACACGGAATGTAAACATGACTACACATGAACTGAATTACAAAACAGAACAGGGTCTCAAATTTAGAAAACCAACTAGTGCTTGCTTATGGGGAAAGGTGCCTTGGGGGGCTGCATAAAACCAGAGACTGAAATTACCACAGATAACTTTCCATAAGCCAAATATGTAATAGACAAGACCTACTCCTTGCTCAACGAAATGGAACCAACACCACATATTCAACGCCTAGGAATATACCTAACTAGGAAGAATCTAAAAACCCATGGATATATATGTCTCCGTAAGAGAATCAAGCGTGTGTACAGCGGCCGAAACGCAGCAGTGAAAATCCGATAAATCCCATTATCAAAATAAATTTCGAAAACAAAACACAAAGACAGTGAAATAGAGAGCAATTCTTAAATAATTCACTCAGGGCCTGTGATGCAACCGGGATTTGCCACATCTACACCCAGAGCTGGTTGAGACATAAGGCTGGACACTTCAGGCTGATAGCATTGGTGAGTTTCGGTGAGCAAATGCAGACCCTTTGAAGTCATACTGCATGGTACCCATTCCATGGGTCCCAACTCTCCAGGTTCAAGGGATTCTTCCTCCAGCTAAAACATGCATGGGAAACCCAGAGTATCGTCCACCGTGTGATTGGGAAACGATTTAAAATGCAACTCAGTTTTCGTATCCTGGTCCTCGGGTTCACCGTTCCAGATGCTTTACTAACACTCTCCCCGCTTGGAGAGTCAGTGCGTTTAACCTCCTGTTTGGCACAGCTTGCCATTTCTGTGCAAGATGAACAGGAATAGGGAGAACCAATGAGAGGCTAGCTGTAGGTGTCTGCACGGGCAAATGTAACGCTCATTGCCCACCAGGAAGAGGAATTAAACAAAGGCTCAGTGTGCCCTGCTGAAAACAGATTAGGGCCTGAAGCAGTCCTGCGGTTTTGTGCCCAGCTCACAAGAAAGCGAGTTGAAGAAAGGAGCTCAGGGGCACTGTAATTCACAAACCTGCAGAGTTATAAATGACAGTTATCCTCCAAAAATATATTGAGTAAGCCTGCGAAGAGGACTTGAAAGCGGGGCAGAATTTCAGGAAAACGATTGCAGGGGGTAGACTGGAATTGCCCTGAAAGCACAGGAAAAGAGGCAGAACGTCGACAATGATGCACTTGGCCGAAAAGGGCGTATGCGTTTTTTCCTGAATATATTCAGGAAAAAACGCATACGCCCTTTTTCGCCAACCAAGCAAGCCTGTAAAGGAAATCTGCACTACAATGAACTCTCACTGCCCCCCGGGCAAAAGGGCCATCTGAAAAAAGTGTAAAATCCAGAAATGTAGGACAGGATATGGAGAACAGGGAGCCTTGTTATGCTGATTGGCAGGATGTAAATTGCCAGCAGCCACCATGGAGAAGTGTATGGTGTTTCCTGAAACACGTAACAAACAAAGCAACACAGCCTATGGCAATTGCACTTATGGTCCTATTCCTTAGGGAAATTAAAATAAAAAACAGAGAGCCACCCCAACTTTGGGACCGCTGTGTTCCCAAGAAGCTCGTCTACAGTACCAGGTAAATATCCCAGAAAGCAAAAAATGGATAAAGAACTTTTGGCACGTACGTGCAATGCAGTATCACTCAGCAATGAAATCTGTGTCATCAGGCCCGTAGCGGCATAGTGAATGGATGCAGGTACGGTGATTCTACGTGAACTACGTCACACAGAAAAAGAAACATCATAAGATATCACTAATACACGGAATGTAAACTTGACTACACATGAACTGAATTACAAAACAGAACAGGGTGTCAAATTTAGAAAACCAACTAGTGCTTGCTTATGGGGAAAGGTGCCTTGGGGTGCTGCATAAAACCAGAGACTGAAATTAGCACAAATAACTTTCCATAAGCCAAATATGTAATAGACAAGACCTACTCCTTGCTCAACTAAATGGACCCAACACCACATATTCAACGCCTAGGAATATACCTGACTAGGAAGAATCTTAAAACCCATGGATATATATGTCTCCGTAAGAGAATCAAGCGTGTGTACAGCGGCCGAAATGCAGCAGTGAAAATCCCATAAATCCCATTATCAAAATAAATTTCGAAAACAAAACACAAAGACAGTGAAATAGAGAGCAATTCTTAAATAATTCACTCAGGGCATGTGATGCAACCGGGATTGACCACATCTACACCCAGAGCTGGTTGAGACATAAGGCTGTACACTTCAGGCAGACAGCATTGGTGAGTTTCGGTGAGCAAATGCAGACCCTTTGAAGTCATACTGCATTGTACCCATTCCATGGGTCCCAACTCTCCAGGTTCAAGGCATTCTTCCTCAAGCTAAAACATGCATGGGAAACCCAGAGTATCGTCCACCGTGTGATTGGGAAACGATTTAAAATGCATCTCAGTTTTCGTATCCTGGTCCTCGGGTTCACCATTCCAGATGCTTTACTAACACTCTCCCCGCTTGGAGAGTCAGTGCCTTTAACCTCCTGTTTGGCACAGCTTGCAATTTCTCTGCAAGATGAACAGGAATAGGGAGAACCAATGAGAGACTAGCTGTAGGTGTCTGCACGGGCAAATGTAACGCTCATTGCCCACCAGGAAGAGGAATTAAATAAAGGCTCAGTGTGCCCTGCTGGAAACAGATTAGGGCCTGAAGCAATCCTGCGGTTTTGTGCCCAGCTCACAAGAAAGCGAGTTGAAGAACGGAGCTCAGAGGCACTGTAATTCACAAACCTGCAGAGTTATAAATGACAGCTATCTTCCAAAAGTATATTGAATTAAGCCTGCGAAGGGGACTTGAAAGCGGGGCAGAATTTCAGGAAAACGATTGCAGGGGGTAGACTGGAATTGCACTGAAAGCATAGGAAAAGAGGCACAACGTCGACAATGATGCACTTGGCCAAAAAGTGCGTATGCGTTTTTTCCTGAATATATTCAGGAAAAAACGCAATCGCCCTTTTTGGCCAAACAAGCAAGCCTGTAAAGGAAATCTGCACTACAATGAAGTCTCACTGCCCCCCGGGCAAGAGGGCCATCTGAAAAAAGTGTAAAATCCAGAAAGGTAGGACAGGATATGGAGAACAGGGAGCCTTGTTATGCTGATTGGCAGGATGTAAATTGCCAACAACCACCCTGGAGAAGTGTATGGTGTTTCCTGAAACACGTAAGAAATAAAGCAACACAGCCTATGGCAATTGCACTTATGGTCCTATTCCTTAGGGAAATTAAAATCAAAAACAGAGAGCCACCCCAAATTTGGGACTGCTGTGTTCCCAAGAAGCTCGTCTACAGTACCAGGTAAATATCCCAGAAAGCAAAAAATGGATAAAGAAGTTGTGGCACGTACGTGCAATACAATATCACTCAGCAATGAAATCTGTGTCATCAGGCCCGTAGCGGCATAGTGAGTGGATGCAGGTACGGTGATTCTACGTGAACTACGTCACACAGAAAAAGAAACATCATAAGATATCACTAATACACGGAATGTAAACTTGACTACACATGAACTGAATTACAAAACAGAACAGGGTGTCAAATTTAGAAAACCAACTAGTGCTTGCTTATGGGGAAAGGTGCCTTGGGGTGCTGCATAAAACCAGAGACTGAAATTAGCACAAATAACTTTCCATAAGCCAAATATGTAATAGACAAGACCTACTCCTTGCTCAACTAAATGGACCCAACACCACATATTCAACGCCTAGGAATATACCTGACTAGGAGGAATCTTAAAACCCATGGATATATATGTCTCCGTAAGAGAATCAAGCATGTGTACAGCGGCCGAAACGCAGCAGTGAAAATCCGATAAATCCCATTATCAAAATAAATTTCGAAAACAAAACACAAAGACAGTGAAATAGAGAGCAATTCTTAACTAATTCACTCAGGGCATGTGATGCAACCGGGATTGACCACATCTACACACAGAGCTGGTTGAGACATAAGGCTGGACACTTCAGGCTGATAGCATTGGTGAGTTTCGGTGAGCAAATGCAGACCCTTTGAAGTCATACTGCATGGTACCCATTCCATGGGTCCCAACTCTCCAGGTTCAAGGCATTCTTCCTCCAGCTAAAACATGCATGGGAAACCCAGAGAATCGTCCACCGTGTGATTGGGAAACGATTTAAAATGCATCTCAGTTTTCGTATCCTGGTCCTCGGGTTCACCATTCCAGATGCCTTACTAACACTCTCCCTGCTTGGAGAGTCAGTGCCTTTAACATCCTGTTTGGCACAGCTTGCAATTTCTGTGCAAGATGAACAGGAATAGGGAGAAACAATGAGAGACTAGCTATAGGTGTCTGCACGGGCAAATGTAACGCTCATTGCCGACCAGGAAGAGGAATTAACCAAAGGCTCAGTGTGCCCTGCCGGAAACAGATTAGGGCCTGAAGCAATCCTGCGGTTTTGTGCCCAGCTCACAAGAAAGCGAGTTGAAGAAAGGAGCTCAGGTGCACTGTAATTCACAAACCTGCATAGTTATAAATGACAGCTATCCTCCAAAAATATATTGAAGTAAGCCTGCGAAGGGGACTTGAAAGCGGGGCAGAATTTCAGGAAAACGATTGTAGGGGTAGACTGGAATTGCCCTGAAAGCATAGGAAAAGAGGCAGAACGTCGACAATGATGCACTTGGCCAAAAAGTGCGTATGCGTTTTTTCCTGAATATATTCAGGAAAACACGCATATGCCCTTTTTGGCCAACCAAGCAAGCCTGTAAAGGAAATCTGCACCACAACGAAGTCTCACTGCCCCCCGGGCAAAAGGGCCATCTGAAAAAAAGTGTAAAATCCAGAAAGGTAGGACAGGATATGGAGAACAGGGAGCCTTGTTATGCTGATTGGCAGGATGTAAATTGCCAGCAGCCACCCTGGAGAAGTGTATGGTGTTTTCTGAAACACGTAAGAAACAAAGCAACACAGCCTATGGCACTTCCACTTATGGTCCTATAGCTTACGGAAATTAAAATCAAAAACAGACAGCCACCCCAATATTTGCGACGGCTGTGTTCACAAGAAGCTCGTCTACAGTATCAGGTAAATATCCCAGAAAGCAAACAATGGATAAAGAAGTTGTGGCACGTACGTACAATGCAATATCACTCAGCAATGAAATCTGTGTCATCAGGCCCGTAGTGGCATAGTGAGTGGATGCAGGTACGGTGATTCTACGTGAACTACGTCACACAGAAAAAGAAACATCATAAGATATCACTAATACACGGAATGTAAACTTGACTACACATGAACTGAATTACAAAACAGAACAGGGTCTCAAATTTAGAAAACCAACTAGTGCTTGCTTATGGGGAAAGGTGCCTTGGGGTGCTGCATAAAACCAGAGACTGAAATTAGCACAGATAACTTTCCATAAGCCAAATAGGTAATAGACAAGACCTACTCCTTGTTCAACGAAATGGACCCAACACCACATATTCAACGCCTAGGAATATACCTGACTAGGAAGAATCTTAAAACCCACGGATATATATGTCTCCGTAAGAGAATCAAGCGTGTGTACAGCGGCCGAAATGCAGCACTGAAAATCCGATAAATCCCATTATCAAAATAAATTTCGAAAACAAAACACAAAGACAGTGAAATAGAGAGCAATTCTTAAATAATTCACTCAGGGCATGTGATGCAACCGGGATTGACCACATCTACACCCAGAGCTGGTTGAGACATAAGGCTGGACACTTCAGGCTGATAGCATTGGTGAGTTTCGGTGAGCAAATGCAGACCCTTTGAAGTCATACTGCATGGTACCTATTCCATGGGTCCCAACTCTTCATGTTCAAGGGATTCTTACTGCAGCTAAAACATGCATGGGAAACCCAGAGTATCGTCCACCGTGTGATTGGGAAACGATTTAAAATGCATCTAAGTTTTCGCATCCTGGTCCTCGGGTTCACCATTCCAGATGCTTTACTAACACTCTCCCCGCTTGGAGAGTCAGTGCCTTTAACCTCCTCTTTGGCACAGCTTGCAATTTCTGTGCAAGATGAACAGGAATAGGGAGAACCAATGAGAGACTAGCTGTAGGTGTCTGCACGGGCAAATGTAACGCTCATTTCCCACCAGGAAGAGGAATTAAACAAAGGCTCAGTGTGCCCTGCTGGAAATAGATTAGGGCCTGAAGCAATACTGCGGTTTTGTGCCCAGCTCACAAGAAAGCGAGTTGAAGAAAGGAGCTCAGGGGCACTGTAATTCAAAACCTGCAGAGTTATAAATGACAGCTATCCTCCAAAAATATATTGAAGTAAGCCTGCGAAGGGGACTTGAATGCGGGGCAGAATTTCAGGAAAACGATTGCAGGGGGTAGACTGGAATTGCCCTGTAAGCATAGGGAAAGAGGCAGAACGTCGACAATGATGCACTTGGCCAAAAAGGGCGTATGCGTTTTTTCCTGAATATATTCAGGAAAAAACGCATACGCCCTTTTAGGCCAACCAAGCAAGCCTGTAAAGGAAATCTGCACTACAATGAAATCTCACTGCCCCCCCGGGCAAAAGGGCCATCTGAAAACAGTGTAAAATCCAGAAAGGTAGGACAGGATATGGAGAACAGGGAGCCTTGTTATGCTGATTGGCAGGATGTAAATTGCCAGCAGCCACCCTGGAGAAGTTTATGGTGTTTCCTGAAACACGTAAGAAACAAAGCAACACAGCCTATGGCACTTCCACTTATGGTCCTATAGCTTACGGAAATTAAAATCAAAAACAGACAGCCACCCCAATATTTGGGACGGCTGTGTTCACAAGAAGCTCGTCTACAGTATCAGGTAAATATCCCAGAAAGCAAAAAAATGGATAAAGAAGTTGTGGCACGTACGTGCAATGCAATATAACTCAGCAATGAAATCTGTGTCATCAGGCCCGTAGCGGCATAGTGAGTGGATGCAGGTACGGTGTTTCTACGTGAACTAAGTCACACAGAAAAAGAAACATCATAAGATATCACTAATACACGGAATGTAAACTTGACTACACATGAACTGAATTACAAAACAGAACAGGGTCTCAAATTTAGAAAACCAACTAGTGCTTGCTTATGGGGAAAGGTGCGTTGGGGTGCTGCATAAAACCAGAGACTGAAATTAGCACAGATAACATTCCATAAGCCAAATATGTAATAGACAAGACCTACTCCTTGCTCAACGAAATGGACTCAACACCACATATTCAAAGCCTAGGAATATACCTGACTAGGAAGAATCTTAAAACCCATGGATATATATGTCTCCGTAAGAGAATCAAGCGTGTGTACAGCGGCGGAAATGCAGCAGTGAAAATCCGATAAATCCCATTATCAAAATAAATTTCGAAAACAAAACACAAAGACAGTGAAATAGAGAGCAATTCTTAAATAATTCACTCAGGGCATGTGATGCAACCGGGATTGACCACATCTACACCCAGAGGTGGTTGAGACATAAGGTTGGACACTTCAGGCTGATAGCACTGGTGAGTTTCGGTGAGCAAATGCAGACCCTTTGAAGTCATACTGCATGGTACCCATTCCATGGGTCCCAACTCTCCAGGTTCAAGGCATTCTTCCTCCAGCTAAAACATGCATGGGAAACCCAGAGTATCGTCCACCGTGTGATTGGGAAACGATTTAAAATGCATCTCAGGTTTCGTATCCTGGTCCTCGGGTTGACCATTCCAGATTCTTTACTAACACTCTCCCCACTTGGAGAGTCAGTGCCTTTAACCTCCTGTTTGGCACAGCTTGCCATTTCTGTGCAAGATGAACAGGAATAGGGAGAACCAATGAGAGACTAGCTGTAGGTGTCTGCACGGGCAAATGTAACGCTCATTGCCGACAAGGAAGAGGAATTAAACAAAGGCTCAGCATGCCCTGCTGAAAACAGATTAGGGCCTGAAGCAGTCCTGCGGTTTTGTGCCCAGCTCACAAGAAAGCGAGTTGAAGAAAGGAGCTCAGGGGCACTGTACTTCACAAACCTGCAGAGTTATAAATGACAGCTATCCTCCAAAAATATATTGAAGTAAGCCTGCGAAGGGGAATTGAAAGCGGGGCAGAATTTCAGGAAAACGATTGCAGGGGGTAGACTGGAATTGCCCTGAAAGCATAGGAAAAGAGGCACAACGTCGACAATGATGCACTTGGCCAAAAAGGGCGTATGCGTTTTTTCCTGAATATATTCAGGAAAAAACGCATACGCCCTTTTTGGCCAACCAAGCAAGCCTGTAAAGGAAATCCTCACTACAATGAAATCTCACTGCCCCCCCGGGCAAAAGGGCCATCTGAAAAAAGTGTAAAATCCAGAAATGTAGGACAGGATATGGAGAACAGGGAGCCTTGTTATGCTGATTGGCAGGATGTAAATTGCCAGCAGCCACCCTGGAGAAGTGTATGGTGTTTCCTGAAACACGTAAGAAACAAAGCAACACAGCCTATGGCACTTCCACTTATGGTCCTATAGCTTACGGAAATTAAAATCAAAAACAGACAGCCACCCCAATATTTGGGACGGCTGTGTTCACAAGAAGCTCGTCTACAGTATCAGGTAAATATCCCAGAAAGCAAAAAATGGATAAAGAAGTTGTGGCACGTACGTACAATGGAATATCACTCAGCAATGAAATCTGTGTCATCAGGCCCGTAGCGGCATAGTGAGTGGATGCAGGTATGGTGATTCTACGTGAACTACGTCACACAGAAAAAGAAACATCATAAGATATCAGTAATACACGGAATGTAAACTTGACTACACATGAACTGAATTACAAAACAGAACAGGGTCTCAAATTTAGAAAACCAACTAGTGCTTGCTTATGGGGAAAGGTGCCTTGGGGTGCTGCATAAAACCAGAGACTGAAATTAGCACATATAACTTTCCATAAGCCAAATATGTAATAGACAAGACCTACTCCTTGCTCAACGAAATGGACCCAACACCACATATTCAACGCCTAGGAATATACCTGACTAGGAAGAATCTTAAAACCCATGGATATATATGTCTCCGTAAGAGAATCAAGCGTGTGTACAGCGGCCGAAACGCAGCAGTGAAAATCCGATAAATCCCATTATCAAAATAAATTTCGAAAATAAAACACAAAGACAGTGAAATAGAGAGCAATTCTTAAATAATTCACTCAGGGCATGTGATCCAACCGGGATTGACCACATCTACACCCAGAGCTGGTTGAGACATAAGGCTGGACACTTCAGGCTGATAGCATTGGTGAGTCTCAGTGAGCAAATGCAGACCCTTTGAAGTCATACTGCATGGTACCCATTCCATGGGTCCCAACTCTCCAGGTTCAAGGCATTCTTCCTCCAGCTAAAACATGCATGGGAAACCCAGAGTATCATCCACCGTGTGATTGGGAAACAATTTAAAATGCATCTCAGTTTTCGTATCCTGGTCCTCGGGTTCAACATTCCAGATGCTTTACTAACACTCTCCCCGCTTGGAGATTCAGTGCCTTTAACCTCCTCTTTGGCACAGCTTGCCATTTCTGTGCAAGATGAACAGGAATAGGGGGAACCAATGGGAGACTAGCTGTAGGTGTCTGCACGGGCAAATGTAACGCTCATTGCCCACCAGGAAGGGGAATTAAACAAAGGCTCAGTGTGCCCTGCTAGAAACAGATTAGGGCCTGAAGCAATCCTGCGGTTTTGTGCCCAGCTCACAAGAAAGCGAGGTGAAGAAAGGAGCTCAGAGGCACTCTAATTCACAAACTACAGAGTTATAAATGACAGCTATCTTCCAGAAGTATAGTATAGTAAGCCTGCGAAGGGGACTTGAAAGCGGGCAGAATTTCAGGAAAACGATTGCAGGGGGTAGACTGGAATTGCCCTGAAAGCATAGGAAAAGAGGCAGAACGTCTACAATGATGAACTTGGCCAAAAAGGGCGTATGCGTTTTTTCCTGAATATATTCAGGAAAAAACGCATACGCCCTTTTTGGCCAACCAAGCAAGCCTGTAAAGGAAATCTCCACTACAATGAAGTCTCACTGCCCCCCGGGCAAAAGGGACATCTGAAAAAAGTGTAAAATCCAGAAAGGTAGGACAGGATATGGAGAACAGGGAGCCTTGTTATGCTGATTGGCAGGATGTAAATTGCCAGCAGCCAGCCTGGAGAAGTGTATGGTGTTTCCTGAAACACGTAAGAAACAAAGCAACACAGCCTATGGCACTTCCACTTATGGTCCTATAGCTTACGGAAATTAAAATCAAAAACAGACAGCCACCCCAATATTTGGGATGGCTGTGTTCACAAGAAGCTCGTCTACAGTATCAGGTAAATATCCCAGAAAGCAAAAAATTGATAAAGAAGTTGTGGCACGTACGTACAATGCAATATCACTCAGCAATGAAATCTGTGTCATCAGGCGCGTAGCGGCATAGTGAGTGGATGCAGGTACGGTGATTCTACGTGAACTACGTCACACAGAAAAAGAAACATCATAAGATATCACTAATACACGGAATGTAAACTTGACTACACATGAACTGAATTACAAAACAGAACAGGGTCTCAAATTTAGGAAACCAACTAGTGCTTGCCTATGGGGAAAGGTGCCTTGGGGTGCTGCATAAAACCAGAGACTGAAATTAGCACAGATAACTTTCCATAAGCCAAATATGTAATAGACAAGACCTACTCCTTGTTCAACGAAATGGACCCAACACCACATATTCAACGCCTAGGAATATACCTGACTAGGAAGAATCTTAAAACCCATGGATATATATGTCTCCATAAGAGAATCAAGCGTGTGTACAGCGGCATAAACGCAGCAGTGAAAATCCGATAAATCCCATTATCAAAATAAATTTCAAAAACAAAACACAAAGACAGTGAAATAGAGAGCAATTCTTAAATAATTCACTCAGGGCATGTGATGCAACCGGGATTTAACACATCTACACCCAGAGCTGGTTGAGACATAAGGCTGGACACTTCAGGCTGATAGCATTGGTGAGTTTCGGTGAGCAAATGCAGACCCTTTGAAGTCATACTGCATGGTACCCATTCCAAGGTTCCCAACCTTCCAGGTTCAAGGGATTCTTCCTCCAGCTAAAACATGCATGGGAAACCCAGAGTATCGTCCACCGTGTGATTGGGATACGATTTAAAATGCATTTCAGTTTTCGTATCCTGGTCCTCGGGTTCACCATTCCAGATGCTTTACTAACACTCTCCCCGCTTGGAGAGTCAGTGCCTTTAACCTCCTCTTTGGCACAGCTTGCAATTTCTGTGCAAGATGAACAGGAATAGGGAGAACCAATGAGAGACTAGCTGTAGGTGTCTGCACGGGCAAATGTAACGCTCATTGCCCAACAGGAAGAGGAATTAAACAAAGGCTCAGTGTGCCCTGCTGGAAACAGATTAGGGCCTGAAGCAATCCTGCGGTTTTGTGCCCAGCTCACAAGAAAGCGAGTTGAAGAAAGGAGCTGAGGGGCACTGTACTGCACAAACCTGCAGAGTTATAAATGACAGCTATCCTCCAAAAATATATTGAAGTAAGCCTGCGAAGGGGACTTGAAAGCGGGGCAGAATTTCAGGAAAACGATTGCAGGGGGTAGACTGGAATTGCCCTGAAAGCATAGTAACAGAGGCAGAACGTCGACAATGATGCACTTGGCCAAAAAGGGCGTATGCGTTTTTTCCTGAATATATTCAGGAAAAAACGCATACGCCCTTTTTGGCCAACCAAGCATGCCTGTAAAGGAAATCTGCACTACAATGAAATCTCACTGCTCCCCTGGGCAAAAGGGCCATCGGAAAAAAGTGTAAAATCCAGAAAGGTAGGACAGGATATGGAGAACAGGGAGCCTTGTTATGCTGATTGGCAGGATGTAAATTGTGAACAGCCACACTGGAGAAGTGTATGGTGCTTCCTGAAACACGTAAGAAATAAAGCAACACAGCCTATGGCAATTGCAATTATGGTCCTATTGCTTAGGGAAATTAAAATCAAAAACGGAGAGCCACCCCAAAGTTTGGGACGGCTGTGTTCCCAAGAAGCTCGTCTACAGTACCAGGTAAATATCCCAGAAAGCAAAAAATGGATAAAGAAGTTGTGGCACGTACGTGCAATGCAATATCACTCAGCAATGAAATCTGTGTCATCAGGCCCGTAGCGGCATAGTGAGTGGATGCAGGTACGGTGATTCTACGTGAACTACGTCACACAGAAAAAGAAACATCATAAGATATCACTAATACACGGAATGTAAACTTGACTACAGATGAACTGTATTACAAAACAGAACAGGGTCACAAATTTAGAAAACCAACTAGTGCTTGCTTATGGGGAAAGGTGCCTTGGGGTGCTGCATAAAACCAGAGACTGAAATTAGCACAGATAACATTCCATAAGCCAAATATGTAATAGAGAAGACCTACTCCTTGCTCAACGAAATGGACTCAACACCACATATTCAACGCCTAGGAATATACCTGACTAGGAAGAATCTTAAAACCCATGGATTTATATGTCTCCGTAAGAGAATCAAGCGTGTGTACAGCGGCATAAACGCAGCAGTGAAAATCCGATAAATCCCATTATCAAAATAAATTTCGAAAACAAAACACAAAGACAGTGAAATAGAGAGCAATTCTTAAATAATTCACTCAGGGCATGTGATGCAACCAGGATTGACCACATCTACACCCAGAGCTGGTTGAGACATAAGGCTGGACACTTCAGGCTGATAGCATTGGTGAGTTTCAGTGAGCAAATGCAGACACTTTGAAGTCATACTGCATGGTACCCATTCCATGGGTCCCAACTCTCCAGGTTCAAGGCATTCTACCGCCAGCTAAAACATGCATGGGAAACCCAGAGTATCGTCCACCGTGTGATTGGGAAACGATTTAAAACGCATCTCACTTTTCGTATCCTGGTCCTCGGGTTCACCATTCCAGATGCTTTACTAACACTCTCCCCGCTTGGAGAGTCAGTGCCTTTAACCTCCTGTTTGGCACAGCTTGCCATTTCTGTGCAAGATGAACAGGAATAGGGAGAACCAATGAGAGACTAGCTGTAGGTGTCTGCACGGGCAAATGTAATGCTCATTTCCCACCAGGAAGAGGAATTAACCAAAGGCTCAGCGTGCCCTGCCGGAAACAGATTAGGGCCTGAAGCAATCCTGCGGTTTTGTGCCCAGCTCACAAGAAAGCGAGTTGAAGAAAGGAGCTCAGGGGCACTGTAATTCACAAACCTGCAGAGTTATAAATGACAGCTATCCTCCAAAAATATATTGAAGTAAGCCTGCGAAGGGGACTTGAAAGCGGGGCAGAATTTCAGGAAAACGATTGCAGGGGGTAGACTGGAATTGCCCTGTAAGCATAGGAAAAGAGGCAGAACGGCGACAATGATTCACTTGGCCAAAAAGGGCGTATGCGTTTTTTCCTGAATATATTCAGGAAAAAACGCATAAGCCCTTTTAGGCCAACCAAGCAAGCCTGTAAAGGAAATCTGCACTACAATGAAATCTCACTGCCACCCCGGGCAAAAGGGCCATCTGAAAAAGGTGTAAAATCCAGAAAGGTAGGACAGGATATGGAGAACAGGGAGCCTTGTTATGCTGATTAGCAGGATGTAAATTGCCAGCAGCCACTCTGGAGTAGTGTATGGTGTTTCCTGAAACAGGTAAGAAATAAAGCAACACAGCCTATGGCACTTCCACTTATAGTCTTATAGCTTACGGAAATTCAAATCAAAAACAGACAGCCACCCCAATATTTGGGACGGCTGTGTTCACATGAAGCTCATCTACAGTATCAGGTAAATATCCCAGAAAGCAAAAAATGGATAAAGAAGTTGTGGCACGTACGTACAATGCAATATCACTCAGCAATGAAATCTGTGTCATCAGGCCCGTAGCGGCATAGTAAGTGGATGCAGGTACGGTGATTCTACGTGAACTACGTCACACAGAAAAAGAAACATCATAAGATATCACTAATACACGGAATGTAAACTTGACTACACATGAACTGAATTACAAAACAGAACAGGGTCTCAAATTTAGAAAACCAACTAGTGCTTGCTTATGGGGAAAGGTGCATTGGGGTGTTGCATAAAGCCAGAGACTGAAATTAGCACAGATAACTTTCCATAAGCCAAATATGTAATAGACAAGACCTACTCCTTGCTCAACGAAATGGACCGAACACCACATATTCAAAGCCTAGGAATATACCTGATTAGGAAGAATTTTAAACCCATGGATATATATGTCTCCGTAAGAGAATCAAGCGTGTGTACAGCGGCCGAAACGCAGTAGTGAAAATCCGATAAATCCCATTATCAAAATAAATTTCGAAAACAAAACACAAAGACAGTGAAATAGAGAGCAATTCTTAAATAATTCACTCAGGGCATGTGATGCAACCGGGATTGACCACATCTACACCCAGAGCTGGTTGAGACATAAGGCTGGACACTTCAGGCTGATAGCATTGGTGAGTTTCGGTGAGCAAATGCAGAGCCTTTGAAGTCATACTGCATGGTACCCATTCCATGAGTCCCAACTCTTCAGGTTCAAGGGATTCTTCCTCTAGCTAAAACATGCATGGGAAACCCAGAGTATCGTCTACCGTGTGATTGGGAAACGATTTAAAATGCATCTCAGTTTTCGTATCCTGGTCCTCGGGTTCAATATTCCAGATGCTTTACTAACACTCTCCCCGCTTGGAGAGTCAGTGCCTTTAACCTCCTCTTTGGCACAGCTTGCCATTTCTGTGCAAGATGAACAGGAATAGGGGTAACCAATGAGAGACTAGCTGTAGGTGTCTGCACGGGCAAATGTAACGCTCATTGCCCACCAGGAAGGGGAATTAAACAAAGGCTCAGTGTGCCCTGCTGGAAACAGATTAGGGCCTGAAACAATCCTGCGGTTTTGTGCCCAGCTCACAAGAAAGCGAGGTGAAGAAAGGAGCTCAGGGGCACTGTAATTCACAAACTACAGAGTTATAAATGACAGCTATCTTCCAAAAGTATATTGAAGTAAGCCTGCGAAGGGGACTTGAAAGCAGGCAGAATTTCAGGAAAACGATTGCAGGGGGTAGACTGGAATTGCCCTGAAAGCATAGGAAAAGAGGCACAACGTCGACAATGATGCACTTGGCCAAAAACGGCATATGCGTTTTTTCCTGAATATATTCAGGAAAAAACGCATACGCCCTTTTTGGCGAACCAAGCAAGCCTGTAAAGGAAATCTGCACTACAATGAAGTCTCACTGCCCCTCGGGCAAGAGGGCCATCTGAAAAAAGTGTAAAATCCAGAAAGGTAGGACAGGATATGGAGAACAGGGAGCCTTGTTATGCTGATTGGCAGGATGTAAATTGCCAGCAGCCACCCTGGAGAAGTGTATGGTGTTTCCTGAAACACGTAAGAAACAAAGCAACACAGCCTATTGCACTTCCACTTATGGTCCTATAGCTTACGGAAATTAAAATCAAAAACAGACAGCCACCCCAATATGTGGGACGGCTTTCTTCACAAGAAGTTCTTCTACAGTATCAGGTAAATATCCCAGAAAGCAAGAAATGGATAAAGAAGTTGTGGCACGTACGTACAATGCAATATCACTCAGCAATGAAATCTGTGTCATCAGGCCCGTAGCAGCATAGTGAGTGGATGCAGGTACGGTGATTCTACGTGAACTACGTCACACAGAAATAGAAACATCATAAGATATCACTAATACACGGAATGTAAACTTGACTACACATGAACTGAATTACAAAACAGAACAGGGTCACAAATTTTGAAAACCAACTAGTGCTTGCTTATGGGGAAAGGTGCGTTGGGATGCTGCATAAAACCAGAGACTGAAATTAGCACAGATAACTTTCCATAAGCGAAATATGTAATAGACAAGACCTACTCCTTGCTCAACGAAATGGACTCAACACCAAATATTCAACGCCTAGGAATATACCTGACTAGGAAGAATCTTAAAACCCATGGATTTATATGTCTCCGTAAGAGAATCAAGAGTGTGTACAGCGGCATAAACGCAGCAGTGAAAATCCGATAAATCCCATTATCAAAATAAATTTCAAAAACAAAACACAAAGACAGTGAAATAGAGAGCAATTCTTAAACAATTCACTCAGGGCATGTGATGCAACCGGGATTGACCACATCTACACCCAGAGCTGGTTGAGACATAAGGCTGGACACTTCAGGCTGATAGCATTGGTGAGTTTCGGTGAGCAAATGCAGACCCTTTGAAGTCATACTGCATGGTACCCATTCCATGGGTCCCAACTCTCCAGGTTCAAGGGATTCTTCCTCCAGCTAAAACATGCATGGGAAACCCAGAGTATCGTCCACCGTGTGATTGGGAAACGATTTAAAATGCATCTCAGTTTTCGTATCCTTGTCCTCGGGTTCACCATTCCAGATGCTTTACTAACACTCTCCCCGCTTGGAGAGTCAGTGCCTTTAACCTCCTCTTTGGCACAGCTTGCAATTTCTGTGCAAGATGAACAGGAATAGGGAGAACCAATGAGAGACTAGCTGTAGGTGTCTGCACGGGCAAATGTAATGCTCATTTCCCACCAGGAAGAGGAATTAACCAAAAGCTCAGCGTGCCCTGCTGGAAAGAGATTAGTGCCTGAAGCAATCCTGCGGTTTTGTGCCCAGCTCACAAGAAAGCGAGTTGAAGAAAGGAGCTCAGGGGCACTGTAATTCACAAACCTGCAGAGTTATAAATGACAGCTATCCTCCAAAAATATATTGAAGTAAGCCTGCAAAGGGGACTTGAAAGCGGGGCAGAAATTCAGGAAAACGATTGAAGGGTTAAACTGGAATTGCACTTAAAGAATAGGAAAAGAGGCAGAACGTCGATAATGATGCACTTGTCCAAAAAGTGCGGATGCTTTTTTCCCTAAATATATTCAGGAAAAAAAGCATACCCACTTTTTGGCCAACCAAGAAGCTTGTAAATAAACCTGCACTACAATGAAATCTCAGTGCCCCCCAGGGCAAAAGGGCCATTTAAAAAAATTGTAAAATCCAGAAACGGAGGACAGGCAATGGAAAACAGGGATCCTTATTATGCTGATGCATATGATGTAAATTGCCGACAGCCATTCTGGAGAAGTGTTATGTGTTTCCTGAAACACGTAAGAAACAAAGCAACACAGCCTATGGCACTTCCACTTATGGTCCTACAGCTTAGGGAAATTAAAATCAAAAACACCCAGCCACCTCAAAGTTTGGGACCTCTCTGTTCACAAGAACCTCGTTTACAGTACCAGGTAAATATCTCAGAGAGCAAAGAATGGATAAAGAAGTTGTGGTACGTACGTACAATGGAATATCACTCAGCAATGAAATCTGTGTCATCAGGCCCGTAGTGGCATAGTGAGTGGATACAGTTATGGTGATTCTACGTGAAATAAGTCACACATAAAAAGAAACATCATAAAATATCACTAATACACAGTATGTAAACTTGACTACACATGAACTGAATTACAAAACAGAACAGTCTCAAATTTAGAAAACCAACTTGTGCTTTCTTATGGAGAAAGGTGCGTTGGAGTGCTGCATAAAACCAGAGACTGAAATTAGCACAGATACCATTCCATAAGCCAAATATGTAATAGACAAGACCTACTCCTTGCTCAACGAAATGGACTCAACACCACATATTCAACGCCTAGGAATATACCTGACTAGGAAGAATCTTAAAACCCGTGGATATTTATGTCTCCGTAAGAGAATCAAGCATGTGTACAGCGGCCGAAACGCAGCAGTGAAAATCCGATAAATCCCAGTGTCAAAAAAAATTTCAAAAACAAAACACAATGACAGTGAAATAGAGAGCAATTCTTAAATAACTCACACAGGGCATGTGATGCAACCTGGTTTACCACATCTACACCCAGAGCTGGGTGAGAGATAAGGCTTGACCCTTTGGGCTGATAGCATTGGTGAGGTTCAGTGAGCAAATGCAGACCCTTTGATGTCATACTGCCTGGTACCCATTCCATGGTTCCCAACTCTCCAGGTTCAAGGGATTCTTCCTTCTGCTAAAATTTGCATGGGAAACCCAGAGTATGCTCCACCGTGTGACTGGGAAACCTTTTTACATGCATGTCTGTTTTCGTCCCCTGGTACTCAGGTTCACCATTCCAGACCCTTTTCTTACACTCTCCCCATTTGCAGAGTCAGTGCCTTTAACCTCCTGTTTGGCACTGTTTGCAATTTCTGCGCAAGATGAACAGGAATAAGGAGAACCAATGGGAGACTATCTGTAGGTGTGTGCACGGGCAAATATTTTTTTTAACATCTTTATTGGGGTATAATTGCTTTACAATGGTGTGTTAGTTTTTGCTTTATAACAAAGTGAATCAGCTATACATATACATATGCTCCCTGTGTCTTCCCTCTTGTGTCTCCCTCCCTCCCTCTCTCCCCCTTCCACCCCTCCAGGCTGTCCCAACGCCCCGAGCTAATATCCCTGTGCCTTGCGGCTGCTTCCCCCTTGCTATCTACCTTACTACATTTGTTAGTGTGTATATGTCCATGACTCTCTCTCGCCCTGTCAAAACTCACCATTCCCCCTCCCCATATCCTCAATTCCGTTCTCCAGTAGGTCTGCGCCTCTATTCCTGTCTTATCCCTAGGTTCTTCATGACATTTTTTTCCTTTAAATTCCATATATATGTGTTAGCATACGCTATTTGTCTTTTTCTTTCTGACTTACTTCACTCTGTATGACAGACTCTAGGTCTATCCATCTCATTACAAATAACTCAGTTTCATTTCTTTTTAAGGCTGAGTAATATTCCATTGTGTATATGTGCCACATCTTCTTTATCCATTCGTGCGATGATGGGCGCTTAGGTTCTTTCCATCTCCGGGCTATTGTAAATAGAGCTGCAATGAACATTTTGGTACATGACTCTTTTTGAATTTTGGTTTTCTCAGGGTATATGCCCAGTATGCACGGGCAATTTTAACACTCATTTCCCAACAGGAAAAGGAATTAACCAAAGGCTCAGCATGCCGTGCTGGAACAAGATTAGGGCCTGAAGCAATCCTGCGGTTTTGTGGCCAGCTCACAAGAAAGCGAGTTGAGGAAAGGAGCTCAGGGGCACTGTCATTCACATACCTGCAGACTTATAAATGACAGAAATCGTACAAAAATATATTGAATTAAGGCTGCGAAGAGGACTTGAAAGTGGGGCAGAATTGCTGGAATCCGATTTCAGGAGGTAGACGTGAATTGCTCTGAAAGCATAAGAGAAGTGGCAGAACCTCGTCAATGAAGCACTTGGCCAAAAAGGGCATATGCATTTTTTCCAGGGCCATCATTCACGGGAGTAGGAGGCTCCCAGCATGCTCCAGTGGCCAACAGAGGGCCCACGTCGCCAAGGCGATGTGAGCTAGCCAGGCAGGAGTGACCTGACATCAGAGGGCCCACCTCACAGAATGGTAGGGAACCCAGCCAGGATCAGACTCTCCCCAGAGGGCCCACATCACCAAGGTGATGGGAACCAGGCAGGAGTGTCCTCACACCCGTGGGGCCACATCATCAAAAGTTGAGGTACCCAGCACATGTGGCCTCAAACCAGAGGACCCACATCACCATGGGTTTCGGAGTGAGGCAGGCAGGATTAACCTCACAACACATGTCCCATTGTATACAAAAGGTGTGGAAACCAGCAGTTGGATCTTCCTAGCAGGCGGCCCAGAGCACTGAGGCTATGAGATCCAGGCCGGCATGAACTCACAACAGAGGGCCCTCATTGTGATTCTGTAAGCAACCCAGCCGTTGTGACCTCAGAGCAGAAGGCCCACATCCCCATGGGGAAGGGAAACAAGCAGGAGTGTCATCGCAAGAGTGGGCACACATGAAAAAATGTGGGGAGCCCAGCAATTAGTGCCTGATGCCAGAGGGCCCTCATCACCGAGGGGCGGTGGTTCCCAGCCAGCTCCGACTGCTACCAGAGGGGCGACGTCGCCAATGCGGAGTGCGACAACCAGGCAGGAGTGACCTCAGAGCAGAGGGTCAACCTCACAGAAGTGTGAAGAACTAAAGAGGATCAGATTCTCACCAGAGGGCCCACATCACCAAGGGAATGGGAACCAGGCAGGAGTGTCCTCACACTAGTGGGGCCACATCACCGAAAAGTGAGGGACCCAGCACACGTGGCCTCAAACCAGAGGACACACATCACAAGGGAGCTGGGATTGAGGCAGGCAGGAGGAGCCTCAAAACAGAGGGACCATAGAATTAAAGAGGTGAAGAATCCCGCAGTTGGAACCTCCCAGCAGGCGGCCAGGAGCAGCGAGACTATGGGATCCAGGCCGGAGTGATCTCACACCAGAGGGCCATCATCATGAAACTGTGAGCAACCTAGGCGTTGGGATCTCAGAGCAGAAGGCCCACATTCCCTTGGGGTTGGGAACCTGTCAGAAGTGTACTCGCACCACAGGGCACACATCAGAGAATTTAGGGAACCCAGGAGTTAGGGCCTGACGCCAGAGGGCCCTCATTACCAAGGGGAGGAGACTCCAATCAGGCACCAACACCCAACTGAGGTCCCACGTCGCCAAGGTGACGTGTGACAGCCAGGTAGGAGTGACCTCACCGCAGAGGGCCTACCTCACAGAAGGGTGAGGAACACAGCCAGGATAAGACTCTCACCAGAGGGCCCACATCACCAAGGTGATCAGAACCAGGCAGGAGAGTCTTCACACCAGTGTGGCCACATCATAGAAAGGTGAGGAACCCAGCACATGTGGCCTAAACCAGAAGACCCACATCTCCAAGGGGCTCGGAATGAGGCAGGCAGGAGTAGCCTCACAACACAGGGCCCATAGAATAAAAAAGCTGAGGAATCCAGCAATGGGAACCTCCCAGCAGGCGGCCAAGAGCACCAAGTCTATGCGATTCAGGCCGCAGTAAACTCACAGCAGAGGGTCCACATCATGAAACTGCGAGCAACCCAGCCATTTGGACCTCAGAGCAGAAGGTCCACATCCCCAAGGTGTTGGGAGCATGGCAGGAGTGTCCTCGCACCACTTAGCACATATCAGAAAATGTGGGTACCCAGCAGTTAGGGCCTGACGCCAGAGGGCCCTCATCACTGAGGGGAGGAGGCTCCCAGCATGTTCCAACTACCACAAGAGGGCCCACGTCGCCAAGGCGGGGTGTGCCAGCCAGGCAGGAGTGACCTCACAGCAGACGGCCCACCTCAAAGAAGTGTGAGGAACCCAACCAGGATCAGACTCTCACCAGAGGGCCCATATCACCAAGGGGACGGGAACCAGGCACGAGTGTCCTCACACCAGTGGGGCCACATCACTAAAAGATGAGGAAACTGGCACATGTGGCCACAAACCAGAGGACCTACATCACCAAGGGGCTGGGAGTGACACAGGCAGGAGGAGCCTCCCAACACAGGGCCCAAAGAATAAAAAAGGTGAGGAACCCAGCAGTTGGAACTTCCCAGCAGGCGGCCCAGAGTACAGAGGCTATGGGATCTAGGAATGAGTGAACTAACACCAGAGAGCTAACATCAGGAAACTGTGAGCAACCCAGTCGTTGGAACCTCAGAGCAGAAGGCCCATATCGCCATGGGGATGGGAACATTTCACGAGTGTCCTGGCATCACTGGGCTCACATCAGAAAACCTGGGGAGCCCAGCAGTTAGAGCCTGACGCCAGAGGGACCTCATCACCGAGGACAGGAGTCTCCAAAAGGATCCAACTGCCACCAGAGGGCCGACGTCACCAAGGCAATGGGAGCAAGCCAGGCAGGAGTTACCTCAGAGCACAGGGCCCACCTCACAGAACGGTAAGGAACCCAGCCAGGATCAGACTCTCACCAGAGGGGCCACATCACCAAGGGGCTGGGAAACAGGCACGAGTGTCCTCACACCATTGGGGCCACATCATCGAAAGGTGAGGGACCCAGCACACGTGGCCTCACACCAGAGGACACACATCACAACGGGGCTGGGATTGAGGCAGGCAGGAGGAGCCTCAAAACAGAGGGCCCATAGAATAAAAAAGGTGAGGAATCCCGCAGTTGGAACCTCCCAGCAGGCGCCCAGGAGCAGCAAGCCTATGGGATCTAGGCCGGAATGAACGCACATCAGAGGGCCCTCATCATGAAACTGTGAGCACCCCAGCCGTTGGGACCTCAGAGCAGAAGGCCCAAATTCCCATGGGGTTGGGAACCTGACAGGAGTGTACTCGCACCACAGGTCGCACATCTGCAAATTTTGGGAGCCCAGGAGTTAGGGTCTGACGCAAGAGGGCCCTCATTACCGAGGGACGGAGACTCGCAGCAGACACCAACTCCCAACTGAGGGCCCACGTCACCAAGGTGATGTGTGCCAGCCAGGCAGGAGTGACCTCACCGCAGAGGGCCTACCTCACAGAAGGGTGAGGAAACCAGCCAGGATAAGACTCTCACCAGAGGGCCCACATCACCAAGGGGATCGGAACCAGGCAGGAGGGTCCTCACACCAGTGTGGCCACATTATAGAAAGGTGAGGAACCCAGAACATGTGGCCTAAAACAGGGGACCCACATCTCCAAGGGGCTAGGAGTGAGGCAAGCAGGAGTATCCTCACAAAACAGAGCCCACAGAATAAAAGTTGTGAGGAATCCAGCAGTTGGAACCGGCCAGTAGGCCGCCCAGAGCACAGAGTCTATGGGATCCAGGCCACAGCAAACTCACAGCAGAGGTCCCACATCATGAAACTGTGAGCAACCCAGCGGATGGGACCTCAGAGCAGAAGGCCCACATCCCTATGGGGATGGGAACCTGACAGGAGTGTCCTCGGCCCACTTCCACGAATCAGAAAATGTGGGAACCCAGCAGTTAGGACCTGAGGCCAGAGGACCCTCATCACCGAGGGGAGGAGGCTCCCAGCAGGCTCCAACTGCCACCATAAGGCCGATGTCATCAAGGCGGGGTGTGCCAACCAGGCAGGAGTGACCTCAGAGCAGAAAGTCCACCTCACAGAAGTGTGAGGAACCCAACAAGGATCAGACTGTCACCAGAGGGCCAACATCACCAAGGGAATGGGAACCAGGCAGGAGTGTCCTCACACCAGTGGGGCTACATCACCATAATTTGAGGGACCCAGCACACGTGGCCTCAAACCTGAGGACACACATCACCAAGGGGCTGGGAGTGAGGCAGGCCAGAGGATCCTCAAAACAGAGGGACCATAGAATAAAAAAGGTGAGGAATCCCACAGTTGGAACCTCCGGCAGG
The DNA here is from genome assembly GCF_963924675.1 of Phocoena phocoena. Classification (NCBI taxonomy): domain Eukaryota; kingdom Metazoa; phylum Chordata; class Mammalia; order Artiodactyla; family Phocoenidae; genus Phocoena; species Phocoena phocoena. Next base: position 63,205 of record NW_027077692.1, on the reverse strand, counting down.
CAGCCAGGAGCAGCGAGGCTATGGGATCTAGGCAGGAGTGAACTCACACCAGAGGGCCCTCATCATGAAACTGTGAGCAACACAGCCGTTGGGACCTCAGAGCAGAAGGCTCACATCCCCATGGGGATGGGAACCTGGCAGGAGTGTCCTTGCACCACTTAGCACGAATCAGAAAATGTGGGAACCCAGCAGTTAGGGCCTGAGGCCAGAGGGCCCTCATCACTGAGGGGAGGAGGCTCCCAGCAGGCTCCAACTGCCACCATATGGCCGACGTTGCCAAGGCGGGGTGTGCCAGCCAGGCAGGAGTGACCTCAGAGCAGAGGGCCCACCTCACAGAAGGGTGAGGAACCTAACCAGGATCACTCTCACCAGAGGGCCAACATCACCAAGGTGATGGGAACCAGGCAAGACTGTCCTAACAGCAGTGGGGCCAACATCACCAAGGGAATGGGAACCAGGCAAGAGTGTCCTCACACCAGTGTGGCCACATTATAGAAAGGTGAGGAACACAGCACATGTGGCCTCAAACAAGGGGACACACATCACGAAGGGGCTGGGAGTGAGGCATGCAGGAGGAGACGCACAACCGAGGGCCCATAGAATAAAAAAGGTGAGGAATCGAGAAGTTGGAAACTCCAAGCTGGAGGCCCAGAGCACTGACACTATGGGATACAGGCCAGAGTGAACACACAGCAAAGGGCCCACATCATGAAACTGTGAGCAACCCAGCAGTTGGGACCACAGAACAGAAGTCCCACATGCCCATGGGGATGGGAACCTGGCAGGAGTGACTCGCACCACTGGGCACACATCAGAAAATGTGTGGAGCCCAGCACTTAGGGCCTGACACCAGAAGGCCCTCATCACTGAGGGGAGGAGGCCCCAGCACACTCCAACTGCCACCAGAGGGTCCACGTCGCCAAGGCGACGTGCGCCAGCCAGGCAGGATTGACCTCACAGCAGAGGGCCCACATCATGAAAGTGTGAGCAACCCAGCCGTTAGGACCTCAGAACAGAAGGCCCACACGCTCATGAGGATGGGAACCTGGCAGGAGTGCCCTCGTACCACTTAGCACGTATCAGAAAATGTGGGAACCCCGCCATTAGGGTCTGACGCCAGAGGGCCTCATCACCGCGGGAAGGAGGCTCCCAGCAGGCTCCAACTGCCACCAGGGTGCCGAAGTCAACAAGGCGGGTTGTGCCAGCCAGGCAGGAGTGACCTCAGAGAAGAGGGCTCACCTCACGGATGTGTGAGGAACCCAACCAGGATCAGAGTCTCACCAGAGGGCCCACATCACCAAGGGGATGGGAACCAGGCAGGAGTGTCCACACACCAGTGGGGCCACATCATCAAAAGATGAGGAACCCATCACATATGGCCTCAAACCTGAGGACATACATCACCATGTGGCTGGGAGTGAGGCAGGTATCTGGAGGGGCACATTTAACTCTAATTTCCCACCAGGAAGAGGAATTAACCAAAGGCTCAGAGTGCCGTGCTGGACCCTGATTATGGCCTGAAGCAAACCTGCAGTTTTGTGGCCAGCTTACAAGGAAGCGAGTTAAGAAAGGAGCTCAGGGGCACTGTAATTCACAAACCTGCAGAGATAAATGACAGCTATTGGCAAAAATATATCGAAGTAAGTCTGCAAAGAGGACTTGAAAACGAGGCAGAATTGCAGGAATCATATTTCAAGAGGTAGATTGGAATTGCATTTAAAGCATATGAAAAGCGGCAGATCTTTGACAGTGATGCACATGGACAAAAAGTGCGTATACATTTTTCCTGAATATATTCAGGAAAAAACGCATATGAACATTTTGGCCAACCAAGCACTCCAGCAATGGAAATCCACACTACAATGAAGTAACATTTCCCATTCGTCAAAAAGGCCATCTGAATAAAGTGTAAAAACCAGAAACACAGGACAGGCCATGGAGAACAGGGAGCCGTGTTATGCTGATGGGCGGGATGTAAATTGCCAACAGACACTCTGGAGATGTTCATGGTGTATCCTGAAACATCTAAAAAACAAAGCTACAGAGCCTAGGGCACTTCCACTTTTGGCCCTATAGCTTAGGAAAATTAAAATCAACAAGACACAGCCAACACAAAATTTAGGGCTGCTGTGTTTACAAGAACCTCGAGTCCAGTACAAATTAAATATCCCAGAAAGAAAAAAATGGATAAAGAAGTTGTGCTACTTACGTACAACGGAATATCACTCAGCAGTGAAATCAATGTCATCAGGCCTGTAGCAGCAAATTGAGTGGATTTAATTATGATGATTCTAAGAGAAATATATCACACAAAGAAAGATAATTATCATAAGATATCACTAATAGAGGGAGTGTAAACTTGGCTACACATAAACTGAATTACAAAACCGAACAGAGTCTCACATTTAGATAAAAACCTTATGCTTGCTTAAGGGGAAAGTTGAGTTGGGCTGCTGTATAAAAACAGATTGAAATTAGCACACATACCATTCCATAAGCCAAATACGTAATAAACAAGACCTACTCTTTGCTCAACGAAATAGACTCATCCATGGTGTATCACCTCACACCTATTAGAATGGGCATCATCAGAAAATCTACAAACAACAAATGCTGGAAACGGTGTGGAGATAAGGAATCCTCTTCCACTATTGTTGGGAACGTAAATTGATACAGTCACTGTGGAGAACATTATGGAGTTTCTTATAAAACTAAGAATAGAATTACCATATGATACAGCAATCCCTCTACTGGGCATATACCCAGACAAAACCATAAATCAAAAAGAGACATTCACCACAATGTTCATTGCATCACTATTTACACTATCCAGGAAATGGAAGCAACCTAAATGCCCACAGACAGACGAATGCATAAAGATGTGGTACATATATAAAATGGAGTATTACTAAGCCATAAAAAGGAATGAAATTGGGACATTTGTAGAGATGTTGATGGATCTAGAGACTGTCATACAGAGTGAAGTAAGTCAGAAAGAGAAAAACAAATCTTGTATATTAATGCATATATGTGGAACCTAGAAAAATTGTACAGATGAACCGTTTTGCAAGGCAGAAATAGAGCAATACATGTATACAACAAACGTATGGACAACAAGGGGGGAAAGCTGTTGGGGATGGTGGTGGGAGGAGTTGAGATATTGGGATTGGTATGTATACATTTATATGTATAAAGTAGATAACCAAAAACAACCTGCTGTATAAAAATATAAAATTAAATTCAAAATAAAAAAATAAAATTAAAAAAAGTAAAACAGAAAAATATTCTTCCCTTCACATACATGTATTTATATGAATAAATTATTTCCATGCTTATATCTGTAAATACACAAAAGAGGAATAAAATCTACCTTGAACCAAAAACGAAAAAAAGATAAAAAAGAACAGAACCCACCAGTTACACAGAGGAAAACCGTTTCAGGGCACTTGCTCCAATTGCAAACAATTCTGAAGTTGGTCAGTGGTGGGGAATCATCTCCCATTCAGCCAGCATGCTCCTCGCAACCAGCGTCCTCACTGCAAAGCTGGTGGACCGTGCCGAGGTATCTGTGAGTAAACGTGGGCCGAGCCCCAGGCCAGCTGCTGCTGAAATTTTCCCACCCTTCCAAGGCTAAACACCTGAATATGTACAAGGACTTGAAAACCTAGAGGAAGGGCCATGGAGCCACATGAGGGACAGCATGCCAGCCGACTTGGTGCCTGCAGGCCAGCCAGGATGGTCCTGGCCCTGGGTGCTCTTCTGGAAGCTCTCCATTTCCCTGCCTGAGATACCCCTGCTGTCCCGGCCCCCACTGCTTTCTTCCTTCCTCACCTGTGCCCAGGGAGAAATTCCAGCGGCAGGTGTGGGTGACACATCCTCTTCTTTAGCAGGTAGCATCTTGGCAACTGCTGCAGAAAGTCCAGCAGAGCCCCACTCACACTGGGACACCCACAAAGCCGTGGCCTCTCACTCCCTCCCACCAGCCCAGCCCCGAGACTGCTGACAGGGCAGAGAAAATGGCGTCAGGCACAGCTGCAGGGGCTCTTGCTGCCTGGAGCGGTGTTTATATTGATCTCAACCCAGGCACACCTGGGGAGGGCTGGCCGGCACGGTCAGGCTTCCCAAGCCAGCCAATAATCACCCCTCAGGGGCTCACAGTTGCTGAAAATGGAACTTGCTGAATTGGCCAGGTCCAAGGAACAGGTGTGGGCTCCTGAGAGTCAGGATAGACAAGGGGCTGCAGCTCTGGCTTGTTTTCTAATTATATTATCTGGCCCATGAGTGGGAGACAACTTCAAGAAAACCCTCTCCTAATGAGAGGAACCCAGGAGTCAGGGAGAGGAGGGGTGGGTGGTGGTTGGAGACAGAGGCCTGGTGCCCCGGGTGCAGTGGAAGTCTCTGGAAGACCAGGTGGAGGAGGCCGCACAGAGTGATGCCCAGGGTCACAGACCTGTCAGAGCTGCTGTTTGTTAGTTCAAGTCCTGCTCTGAGGTGCTCTGTGTCAGATCTGAGCGACAGGTGAGCTGGGAGTGCTCTGCAATGAGGGCTATGTGCACGGTTCCTGTGTGCCCAGCCCTGCCAAGGTACCTGCAAGGGTAGCTCTGTATCCTGGGAGGGGCCTGACCACGGGAGCCCCATGGACTGCAGAGGACCTGCCCAGGGAATCCCATATCCTGGGAGGGGCCTGAACACGAGAGCCCCGTGGGCTGGGGTGGGGGTAGGGTACCTGCCCAGGTGAGCTCCATATCCTGGGATTGGCCTGACCTCGAGAGCCCCATGGGCTGCTGGAGTCCTGGTAAAGGATGTCAGGACAGTCAGTGAAGCCACTGAGGATATACCTCCAGTAGTTCCTAAATCCTACACCCTGCTGGTCATTCTACCAACCACCAGGACTTGGTATTCTGTATTAGTCTTCACTGATGCCTTCTTTTGTATTCCATTAGTCCCAGAGTCACAAGAAATTTTGGCTTGTGAGTGACAGGACTCAACATACAACTAAAACAATACTTCCAGGCTGTCTTGCCCCAAGGGTTCAAAAATTCCCACACCAGCTTTGGGGAAAGCTCAGCTAAAGACCTAAAAGTTCTACCTCTGGAAAAGGAAACACTCCTTCAATATTCAGACGACATTCTGATCGCCAGCCCTACTAAGGAGGCCTCAGAACTACCAAGCCAATAAAGGATAGAAGTTGTCCACGAAAAAGCTCAAGTATCACAGACTACGGTGACCTGCCTGGGCTTCATTCTCACAGAAGGTCGGAGAAGCCCATCCCAGGAAAGGGAAGAAACAATTTACAGCCTTACCCCTTTCTGAAACTAGAAGACAGCTTAGGGGTTCCTGGGGAAGCCAGGGTTTCCTGCCTCTGGATCCCTAACTACAGTCTACTAGCTGGGCCTCTATATGAAACACTGAAAGGAAAAGATGATGATCCTTTTGAATAGAATCCAGAAGTGGCCTTTCAAGAATGGAAAGAGCAGTCAATTCAGACCCTTGCCCTGGAACTCCCTAATTTAGCTAAACCCTTTGACCTTTACATTCCTGGTGAAAGGTGAATCGCCATTGGAGTATTAGTGCAAAAACTGGGACCACTTGAAATGGAACAATGCAAGAATGCCATCCAGGTAGGATAAACTATGGTCACCAAGGGGCTTGGCCCACCGCCACATCTGGCCAAGATACTGGTGGTATCTGAAAACCTGGAAATCAGCAGCCCAAAAGGCCACCTCCCTTCTAAGGGAAACGGACCCCACGTGGTGATCCTAACCCCCAACCATGCCCTGAAGTTGCAGGGTTTGCTCCGTGGGCACACTGACCTCGATTGAGGAGGCCCTCCAACTCCAACCTCCAGAGAGATAACCGGGGGCAACGGGGCACCATGACGACCCATGTGACCATCACTTGACCTGGAGTTTCTCTCATAAAACAACAAGAGTGTGTCCCAAAAGAGTAGACTACTGCTTGCAGTACTTACTGTACCCAGAGGGGAGCTAATAATCTTGGCGGGGGAACCGTATATCATGCTGTCACCATAGAAAAGCCTACAGACACCCTGATGATGGTGGCCAATAAGACCGGCTGGACTCCTGTTTACTTCCAAAGGCTCTTGACTCAGTGACCATCATGATCCTTCATCACCACTGACCCTGGACTGTCTGGGAGCTGAGCGGGCAGGATCCTGACACCTGGTGCTGTTTTTACGTTAATTCAGGGGCCTAATGGAAGAAAGCGCAGACTGTTGGTCAGAGCATCTAGGCTGGCAGAAACGGTCAGTCAGAGCATCTAGGCTGGCAGAAACGGTCAGCCTAAGGTGGCCGAACAAATGTGGGGCGGAGTGAAACTGGACCTCACAGCGCCACTGCACATCTCCTTTCTGGACCCTTAAAGGTCATTAGAATCTATAACACTTCCAATACTGGTGCTCAGGTGGACGAGCAGGGAGGCAGGAGGCCTGGGGACAATCAACGTCACCTGGAGGCTGCTGGGGAGAAGTTCTGACCCTCGCCCACGGGTATGAAGCCTCCTAACTCAGCACTCAGCAGTTACAGAAGAAGGGTCTGCACCAGCAGCACTCCAAGAATGAGGAAAGGGACAAAAGGCAGAAGAGAAGTTTGTCCCAGGCAAAGCCCCTTAAAAATGCCTGGGAGATAAAAATAGAATCTGGGCAATAAAATAAAGTCTAACCATTTTTATCCTTTGTGCTTTGTCTAATTTCAGGTGCTCCTAGTGTCCCGCATACAGAGGTTCCACACCCGGCACTTCAGACCAGATTTCCTAGAGCAGAATGGCTCGATGACACTTCAGCTCCTGGGGCCCAGTTCAGACTCCGTGACATAGAGCCTGAGCTGCAGCCAACCAGGTCCTCGAGAGCTCAGCCCCCTCCCTCCCAGTGACTCTGACAGGATCTCTACACAGCAGCCCAGCCCACAGCCCACAGGGTAGCACCTCTCCATTCTCTGATCAAAATATAAAGTTTCCTTTGCTTTTGAACCAAACTCAGTCTCGATCTATTGGCTCCAATGACACTGGGCAGGGGGACACTTGTTGGCGTCCACTCTGGAGGATCAGTAACAGAAATTGAGAACATTGTAACTTCAATGAACAGATGTGTGAGCCAAACTGTAATTAACATAGAACAGTGTATAAGGCTCGGGTAAAATAAGATGTTTCTAACACTTCCATTTGATATTTCCATCACTTTCTTTTAAGCAAGTTCAGTGAAAAGGTTTGTCTTCTTTGTCAGGTCAATATTAGAGAAACAAAGTGATTTCTTTCCAAGGATGTACATCTAATAATCTTGGTTAAAGCTTCAATCTTGTTTTAAATGCTTTTGCATTGAAAATGATACCTCTCTTTCAGCTCCCCCATTTCTGAGAAGCATAAAATCTTATAATTTATTATTACCAAAGGGAAATGGTAGGAGGAGGGATAAATTAACAGTTTGGGATTAACACATACACACTGCTATGTATGAAATCATCAGCAAGGAACTACTGTATAGCACAGGGAACTACACTCAATATTTTGCAATAACCTATAAGGGGAAATGATCTGAAAAAGAATAGATATTTTTATTGACATCATCCATCAATGACAGTAAAAATGGAATCTAAGGGAAGACAGTGGTGAGTGCTTCTGACCCTGAAGACTTCAATCATCTAAAGTTTGGACTCTGCCTACTTCCCAAGGCCCTTAATGAACATATGTGTAGCCGTAGCTTAAAAAATTCCCCAGTTTGGGTTGCGGAGAGACACTGATATTTAAAATCCCCTGGTGTTCTCCTCACATGAATGGGACCCTTCCTACACCTAAAACATGCCTGTCACACCCAGAGGATGGTATACCGTCTGATCGGGAAAAGTTTGGAAAAGGCATCTCATCTCCTCATCTCTTGGTGCTAGGGTTCACCACTCCAGCGTCTTTACTAACAGTCTCCCCACTTGGAGATGTCAGCACTGTCAACATCCTGTTGCATACAGTTTGGAATTTGTCCAGAGGATGAAGCAGAAGGAGGAGGAACAATGAGAGACAAGTCCTAGGTGTTCGGACAGGCACATGCCACTCTAATTTCCAATCAGGAAGACGAATTGACCAAAGGCTAGGGTTGCCCATGGAAACAGAATAGGGCTTGAGGAATCCTGATGCTTTGTGGCCAGTTCCCATAAACACAAGTTGGAAAATGGAACTCAGGGGCACTAAAATTCACGAAACTGCAGAATTGAAAATATCTATCACTGAAAAATGTCTTGAGGAAAGTCAGAGAAAAGGACTTGTAAGCAACGGAGAATGGCAGGAAAGGGATTGGAAGAGGTAGAAAGGACTCGCCATTAAGCACAAGAAAAGGGGCTGAACATTGCCAACATTGCAGTTGGCCAAAAAGGGTGTATGCGTCTTTTTCTGTATATATTCAAGAAAAGGGCATACACTTTTTTAGCCAACCAAACAGGTGGGCACTGGAAATCAATACTACAAAACATATCACTTTGCATCACTCAGAAGAGCCGTCCTCATAAAGTGTAAACACCAGAAATGCAGGACAGGGCAAGGAGAAAAGGGAGCCCTGTGAGTCTTATAGTGGAAATGTATATTGCCAACGGTCACTCTGGATAAGTCTATTGTGTTTACTAAAGCATCTAAAAAATGAGCTACCGAGCACAGGGCACTTGCACTCATGGACGTATATCTTGGGAAAAACAAAAATCGAGAGGACACAGGCACCCCAATGTTTACCACCTCTCTGTTTAAAAGATCCTCGACTAGGATATAACTTAAAGTATCTGCAGAGAAAAAACGGACAGAGATGTGGTGCTTATGTAGAGTGGAATATTACTCAGCCTGGAAATCAATGAAATACGGCCAGTTATAACAACTCAAGAGGAGTTACGTGTGATCATTCGAAGTCACATAATTCAAAAAGAAAAAGACATAAGATATCACTAATACATGGAATGTTAACATGGCTACACATGAACTGAATTACAAAAGAGAAGAGGGTTTCAAATTAAGAAAACCAACTTATGCTTCCTTAAGGGGAAAGGTGAGTTGGGGTGCTGCATAAAACCAGAGATTGAAATTAGCACAGATACCATTCCATAAGCCAAATATGTAATAGTCAAGACCTACTCCTTGCTCAACGAAATGGACTCCACACGCCATATTCAATGCCTAAGAATATACAGGATTAGTAAGAATCTTAAAACCCATGGACTTATATGTCTCCGTAACAGAATCAAGCGCGTGTACAGCGGCATAAACGAAGCAGTGAAAATCCGATAAATCCCATTATTAAAATAAATTTCAAAAACAAAACACAATGACAGTGAAATAGGAAGCAATTCTTAAATAATTCACTCAGGGCATGTGATGCAACCTGGATTTACCACATCTACACCCAGAGCTGGTTGAGACATAAGGCTGGACACTTCAGGCTGATAGCATTGGTGAGTTTCGGTGAACAAATGCAGATCCTTTGAAGTCATACTGCATGGTACCCATTCCAAGGGTCCCAACTCTCCAGGTTCAAGGGATTCTTTCTTCAGCTAAAACATGCGTGGGAAACAGCGAGTATGGTCCACCGTGTGATTAGGAAACGATTTAAAATGCATCTCAGTTTTCGTATCCTGGTCCTCGGGTTCACCATTCCAGACGGTTTACTAACACTCTCCCCGCTTGGAGAGTCAGTGCCTTTAACCTCCTGTTTGGCACAGCTTGCAATTTCTGCGCAAGATGAACAGGAATAGGGAGAACCAATGAGAGACTAGCTATAGGTGTCTGCACGGGCAAATGTAAGTCTCATTTCCCACCAGGAAGAGGAATTAACCAAAGGCTCAGCGTGCCCTGCCGGAAACAGATTAGGGCCTGAAGCAATCCTGCGGTTTTGTGTCCAGCTCACAAGAAAGCGAGTTGAAGAGAGGAGCTCAGGGGCACTGTAATTCACAAACCTGCAGAGTTATAAATGACAGCTATCCTCCAAAAATATATTGAAGTAAGCCTGCGAAGGGGACTTGAAAGCGGGGCAGAGTTTCAGGAAAACCATTGCAGGGGGTAGACTGGAATTGCCCTGAAAGCATAGGAAAAGAGGCAGAACGTCGACAATGATGCACTTGGCCAAAAAGGGCGTATGCGTTTTTTCCTGAATATATTCAGGAAAAAACGCATACGCCCTTTTTGGCCAACCAAGCAAGCCTGTAAAGGAAATCTGCACTACAATGAAGTCTAGCTGCCCCCCTGGCAAAAGGGCCATCGGAAAAAAGTGTAAAATCCAGAAAGGTAGGACAGGATATGGAGAAGAGGGAGCCTTGTTATGCTGATTGGCAGGATGTAAATTGCCAGCAGCCACCCTGGAGAAGTGTATGGTGTTTCCTGAAAAACGTAAGAAACAAAGCAACACAGCCTATGGCACTTCCACTTATGGTCCTATAGCTTACGGAAATTAAAATCAAAAACAGAGAGCCACCCCAAAGTTTGGGACGGCTGTGTTCCCAAGAAGCTCGTCTACAGTACCAGGTAAATATCCCAGAAAGCAAAAAATGGATAAATAATTTGTGGCACGTACGTGCAATGCAATATCACTCAGTAATGAAATCTGTGTCATCAGGCCCGTAGCGGCATAGTGAGTGGATGCAGGTACGGTGATTCTACGTGAACTACCTCACACAGAAAAAGAAACATCATAAGATATCACTAACACACGGAATGTAAACTTGACTACACATGAACTGAATTACAAAACAGAACAGGGTCTCAAATTTAGAAAACCAACTAGTGCTTGCTTATGGGGAAAGGTGCCTTGGGGTGCTGCATAAAACCAGAGACTGAAATTAGCACAGATAATATTCCATAAGCCAAATATGTAATAGACAAGACCTACGCCTTGCTCAACGAAATGGACTCAACACCACATATTCAACGCCTAGGAATATACCTGACTAGGAAGAATCTTAAAACCCATGGATTTATATGTCTCCGTAAGAGAATCAAGCGTGTGTACAGCGGCATAAACGCAGCAGTGAAAATCTGATAAATCCCATTATCAAAATAAATTTCAAAAACAAAACACAAAGACAGTGAAATAGAGAGCAATTCTTAAATAATTCACTCAGGGCATGTGATGCAACCGGGATTTAACACATCTACACCCAGAGCTGGTTGAGACATAAGGCTGGACAGTTCAGGCTGATAGCTTTGGTGAATTTCGGTGAGCAAATGCAGACCGTTTGAAGTCATACTGCATGGTACCCATTCCATAGGTCCCAACTCTCCAGGTTCAAGGGATTCTTCCTCCAGCTAAAACATGCATGGGAAACACAGAGTATCATACACCGTGTGATTGGGAGACGATTTAAAATGCATCTCAGTTTTCGATTCCTGGTCCTCGGGTTCACCATTCTAGATGCTTTACTAACACTCTCCCTGCTTGGAGAGTCACTGCCTTTAACCTCCTCTTTGGCACAGCTTGCAATTTCTGTGCAAGATGAACAGGAATAGGGAGAACCAATGAGAGACTAGCTGTAGGTGTCTGCACGGGCAAAGGTAACGCTCATTTCCCACCAGGAAGAGGAATTAACCAAAGGCTCAGTGTGCCCTGCCGGAAACAGATTAGGGCCTGAAGCAATTCTGCGGTTTTGTGCCCAGCTCCCAAGAAAGCGAGTTGAAGAAAGGAGCTCAGGGGCACTGTAATTCACAAACCTGCAGAGTTATAAATGACAGCTATCCTCCAAAAATATATTGAAGTAAGCCTGCGAAGGGGACTTGAAAGCGGGGCAGAATTTCAGGAAAACGATTGCAGGGGGTAGACTGGAATTGCCCTGAAAGCATAGGAAAAGAGGCACAACGTCGACAATGATGCACTTGGCCAAAAATTGCGTATGCGTTTTTTCCGGAATATATTCAGGAAAAAACGCATACGCCCTTTTTGGCCAACCAAGCAAGCCTGTAAAGGAAATCTGCACTACAATAAAGTCTCACTGCCCCCCGGGCAAAAGGGCCATCTGAAAAAAGTGTAAAATCCAGAAAGGTAGGACAGGATATGGAGAACAGGGAGCCTTGTTATGCTGATTGGCAGGATGTAAATTGCCAGCAGCCACCCTGGAGAAGTGTATGGTGTTTCCTGAAACACGTAAGAAACAAAGCAACACAGCCTATGGCAATTCCACTTATGGTCCTATAGCTTACAGAAATTAAAATCAAAAACAGACAGCCACTCCAATATTTGAGACGGCTGTGTTCACAAGTAGCTCGTCTACATTATCAGGTAAATATCTCAGAAAGCAAAAAATGGATAAAGAAATTGTGGCACGTACGTACAATGCAATATCACTTAGCAATGAAATCTGTGTCATCAGACCCGTAGCGGCATAGTGAGTGGAGGCAGGTACGGTGATTCTACGTGAACTACGTCACACAGAATAAGAAACATCATAAGATATCACTAATACACGGAATGTAAACTTGACTACACATGAACTGACTTACAAAACAGAACAGGGTGTCAAATTTAGAAAACCAACTAGTGCTTGCTTATGGGGAAAGGTGCGTTGGGGTGCTGCAGAAAACCAGAGACTGAAATTAGCACAGATAACTTTCCATAAGCCAAATATGTAATAGACAAGACCTACTCCTTGCTCAACGAAATGGACCCAACACCACATATTCAACGCCTAGGAATATACCTGACTAGGAAGAATCTTAAAACCCATGGATATATATGTCTCCGTAAGAGAATCAAGCGTGTGTACAGCGGCCGAAACGCAGCAGTGAAAATCCGATAAATCCCATTATCAAAATAAATTTCGAAAACAAAACACAAAGACATTGAAATAGAGAGCAATTCTTAAATAATTCACTCAGGGCATGTGATGCAACCGGGATTGACCACATCTACACCCAGAGCTGGTTGAGACATAAGGCTGGACACTTCAGGCTGATAGCATTGGTGAGTTTCGGTGAGCAAATGCAGACCCTTTGAAGTCATACTGCATGGTACCCATTCCATGGGTCCCAACTCTCCAGGTTCAAGGGATTCTTCCTCCAGCTAAAACATGCATGGGAAACCCAGAGTATCGTCCACCGTGTGATTGGGAAACGATTTAAAATGCATCTCAGTTTTCGTATCCTGGTCCTCGGGTTCACCATTCCAGATGCTTTACTAAAACTCTCCCCACTTGGAGAGTCAGTGCCTTTAACCTCCTGTTTGGCACAGCTTGCAATTTCTGTGCAAGATGAACAGGAATAGGGAGAACCAATGAGAGACTAGCTGTAGGTGTCTGCACGGGCAAATGTAACGCTCATTGCCCACCAGGAAGAGGAATTAAAACAAAGGCTCAGTGTGCCCTGCTGGAAACAGACTAGGGCCTGAAGCAATCCTGCGGTTTTGTGCACAGCTCACAAGAAAGCGAGTTGAAAAAAGGAGCTCAGGGGCACTGTAATTCAGAAACCTGCAGAGTTATAAATGACAGCTATCCTCCAAAAATATATTGAAGTAAGCCTGCGAAGGGGACTTGAAAGCGGGGCAGAATTTCAGGAAAACGATTGCAGGGGGTAGACTGGAATTGCCCTGAAAGCATAGGAAAAGAGGCACAACGTCGAAAATGATGCACTTGGCCAAAAAGTGCGTATGCGTTTTTTCCGGAATATATTCAGGAAAAAACGCATACGCCCTTTTTGGCCAACCAAGCAAGCCTGTAAAGGAAATCTGCACTACAATAAAGTCTCACTGCCCCCCGGGCAAAAGGGCCATCTGAAAAAAGTGTAAAATCCAGAAAGGTAGGACAGGATATGGAGAACAGGGAGCCTTGTTATGCTGATTGGCAGGATGTAAATTGCCAGCAGCCACCCTGGAGAAGTGTATGGTGTTTCCTGAAACACGTAAGAAACAAAGCAACACAGCCTATGGCAATTCCACTTATGGTCCTATAGCTTACAGAAATTAAAATCAAAAACAGACAGCCACTCCAATATTTGAGACGGCTGTGTTCACAAGAAGCTCGTCTACATTATCAGGTAAATATCCCAGAAAGCAAAAAATGGATAAAGAAATTGTGGCACGTACGTACAATGCAATATCACTTAGCAATGAAATCTGTGTCATCAGACCCGTAGCGGCATAGTGAGTGGAGGCAGGTACGGTGATTCTACGTGAACTACGTCACACAGAATAAGAAACATCATAAGATATCACTAATACACGGAATGTAAACTTGACTACACATGAACTGACTTACAAAACAGAACATGGTGTCAAATTTAGAAAACCAACTAGTGCTTGCTTATGGGGAAAGGTGCGTTGGGGTGCTGCAGAAAACCAGAGACTGAAATTAGCACAAATAACTTTCCATAAGCCAAATATGTAATAGACAAGACCTACTCCTTGCTCAACGAAATGGACCCAACACCACATATTCAACGCCTAGGAATATACCTGACTAGGAAGAATCTTAAAACCCATGGATATATATGTCTCCGTAAGAGAATCAAGCGTGTGTACAGCGGCCGAAACGCAGCAGTGAAAATCCGATAAATCCCATTATCAAAATAAATTTCGAAAACAAAACACAAAGACATTGAAATAGAGAGCAATTCTTAAATAATTCACTCAGGGCATGTGATGCAACCGGGATTGACCACATCTACACCCAGAGCTGGTTGAGACATAAGGCTGGACACTTCAGGCTGATAGCATTGGTGAGTTTCGGTGAGCAAATGCAGACCCTTTGAAGTCATACTGCATGGTACCCATTCCATGGGTCCCAACTCTCCAGGTTCAAGGGATTCTTCCTCCAGCTAAAACATGCATGGGAAACCCAGAGTATCGTCCACCGTGTGATTGGGAAACGATTTAAAATGCATCTCAGTTTTCGTATCCTGGTCCTCGGGTTCACCATTCCAGATGCTTTACTAAAACTCTCCCCACTTGGAGAGTCAGTGCCTTTAACCTCCTGTTTGGCACAGCTTGCAATTTCTGTGCAAGATGAACAGGAATAGGGAGAACCAATGAGAGACTAGCTGTAGGTGTCTGCACGGGCAAATGTAACGCTCATTGCCCACCAGGAAGAGGAATTAAAACAAAGGCTCAGTGTGCCCTGCTGGAAACAGATTAGGGCCTGAAGCAATCCTGCGGTTTTGTGCCCAGCTCACAAGAAAGCGAGTTGAAGAAAGGAGCTCAGGGGCACTGTAATTCAGAAACCTGCAGAGTTATAAATGACAGCTATCCTCCAAAAATATATTGAAGTAAGCCTGCGAAGGGGACTTGAAAGCGGGGCAGAATTTCAGGAAAACGATTGCAGGGGGTAGACTGGAATTGCCCTGAAAGCATAGGAAAAGAGGCACAACGTCGAAAATGATGCACTTGGCCAAAAAGTGCGTATGCGTTTTTTCCTGAATATATTCAGGAAAAAACGCATATGCCCTTTTTGGCCAACCAAGCAAGCCTGTAAAGGAAATCTGCACTACAATAAAGTCTCACTGCCCCCCGGGCAAAAGGGCCATCTGAAAAAAGTGTAAAATCCAGAAAGGTAGGAGAGGATATGGAGAACAGGGAGCCTTGTTATGCTGATTGGCAGGATGTAAATTGCCAGCAGCCACCCTGGAGAAGTGTATGGTGTTTCCTGAAACACGTAAGAAACAAAGCAACACAGCCTATGGCACTTCCACTTATGGTCCTATAGCTTACGGAAATTAAAATCAAAAACAGACAGCCACCCCAATATTTGGGACGGCTGTGTTCACAAGAAGCTCGTCTACAGTATCAGGTAAATATTCCAGAAAGCAAAAAATGGATAAAGAAATTGTGGCACGTACGTACAATGCAATATCACTTAGCAATGAAATCTGTGTCATCAGACCCGTAGCGGCATAGTGAGTGGAGGCAGGTACGGTGATTCTACGTGAACTACGTCACACAGAAAAAGAAACATCATAAGATATCACTAATACACGGAATGTAAACTTGACTACACATGAACTGAATTACAAAACAG
Organism: Phocoena phocoena; assembly: GCF_963924675.1. Taxonomy (NCBI): domain Eukaryota; kingdom Metazoa; phylum Chordata; class Mammalia; order Artiodactyla; family Phocoenidae; genus Phocoena; species Phocoena phocoena. The sequence goes on along the minus strand of NW_027077692.1, from coordinate 47,231 downwards.
AACAGGGTCTCAAATTTTGAAAACCAACTAGTGCTTGCTTATGGGGAAAGGTGCGTTGGGGTGCTGCATAAAACCAGAGACTGAAATTAGCACAGATAACTTTCCATAAGCCAAATATGTAATAGACAAGACCTACTCCTTGCTCAACGAAATGGACCCAACACCACATATTCAACGCCTAGGAATATACCTGACTAGGAAGAATCTTAAAACCCATGGATATATATGTCTCCGTAAGAGAATCAACCGTGTGTACAGCGGCCGAAACGCAGCAGTGAAAATCCGATAAATCCCATTATCAAAATAAATTTCGAAAACAAAACACAAAGACATTGAAATAGAGAGCAATTCTTAAATAATTCACTCAGGGCATGTGATGCAACGGGGATTGACCACATCTACACCCAGAACTGGTTGAGACATAAGGCTGGACACTTCAGGCTGATAGCATTGGTGTGTTTCACTAAGCAAATGCAGACCCTTTGAAGTCATACTGCATGGTACCCATTCCATGTGTCCCAACTCTCCAGGTTCAAGGGATTCTTCCTCTAGCTAAAACATGCATGGGAAACCGAGAGTATCGTCCACTGTGTGATTGGGAAACGATTTAAAATGCATCTCAGTTTTCGTATCCTGGTCCTCGGGTTCACCATTCCAGATGCTTTACTAACACTCTCCCCGCTTAGAGAGTCAGTGCCTTTAACCTCCTCTTTGGCACAGCTTGCAATTTCTGTGCTAGATGAATAGGAATAGGGAGAACCAATGAGAGACTAGCTGTAGGTGTCTGCACGGGCAAATGTAACGCTCATTGCCCACCAGGAAGAACAATTAAACAAAGGCTCAGTGTGCCCTGCTGGAAACAGATTAGGGCCTTAAGCAATCCTGCGGTTTTGTGCCCAGCTCTCAAGAAAGCGAGTTAAAGAAAGCAGCTCAGGGGCACTGTAATTCAGAAAACTGCAGAGTTATAAATGACAGCTATCTTCCAAAAGTATATTGAAGTAAGCCTGCGAAGGGGACTTGAAAGCAGGGCAGAATTTCAGGAAAACGATTGCAGGGGGTAGACTGGAATTGCCCTGAAAGCATAGGAAAAGAGGCACAACGTCGACAATGATGCACTTGGCCAAGAAGGGCGTAAGCGTTTTTTCCTGAATATATTTAGGAAAAAACGCATACGCCCTTTTTGGCCAATGGAGCAAGCCTGTAAAGGAAATCTGCACTACAATGAAATCTCACTGCCCCCCGGGCAAAAGGGCCATCTGAAAAAAGTGTAAAATCCAGAAAGGTAGTACAGGATATGGAGAAAAGGGAGCCTTGTTATGCTGATTGGCAGGATGTAAATTGTGAACCGCCACCCTGGAGAATTGTATGGTGTTTCCTGAAACACGTAAGAAATAAAGCAACACAGCCTATGGCACTTCCACTTATGGTCCTATAGCTTACGGAAATTAAAATCAAAAACAGACAGCCACCCCAATATTTGGGACGGCTGTGTTCACAAGAAGCTCGTCTACAGTATCAGGTAAATATCCCAGAAAGCAAAAAATGGATAAAGAAGTTGTGGCACGTACGTACAATGCAATATCACTCAGCAATGAAATCTGTGTCATCAGGCCCGTAGCGGCATAGTGAGTGGATGCAGGTACGGTGATTCTACGTGAACTACGTCACACAGAAAAAGAAACATCATAAGATATCACTAATACACGGAATGTAAACTTGACTACACATGAACTGAATTACAAAACAGAACAGGGTCTCAAATTTAGAAAACCAACTAGTGCTTGCTTATGGGGAAAGGGGCGTTGGGTTGCTGCATAAAACCAGAGACTGAAATTAGCACAGATAACTTTCCATAAGCCAAATATGTAATAGACAAGACCTACTCCTTGCTCAACGAAGTGGACCCAACACCACATATTCAACGCCTAGGAATATACCTGACTAGGAAGAATCTTAAAACCCATGGATATATATGCCTCCGTAAGAGAATCAAGCGTGTGTACAGCGACCGAAACGCAGTAGTGAAAATCCGATAAATCCCATTATCAAAATAAATTTCGAAAACAAAACACAAAGACAGTGAAATAGATAGCAATTCTTAAATAATTCACTCAGGGCATGTGATGCAACCGGGATTTAAAACATCTACACCCAGAGCTTGTTGAGACATAAGGCTGGACACTTCAGGCTGATAGCATTGGTGAGTTTCGGTGAGCAAATGCAGGCCCTTTGAAGTCATACTGCATGGTACCCATTCCATGGGTCCCAACTCTCCAGGTTCAAGGGATTCTTCCTCCAGCTAAAACATGCATGAGAAACCTAGAGTATCGTCCACTGGTTGATGGGAAACGATTTAAAATGCATCTCAGTTTTTGTATCCTGGTCCTCGAGTTCACCATTCCAGATGCTTTACTAACACTCTCCCCACTTGGAGAGTCAGTGCCTTTAACCTCCTCTTTGGCACAGCTTGCAATTTCTGTGCAAGATGAACAGGAATAGGGAGAAACAATGAGAGACTAGCTGTAGGTGTCTGCACGGGCAAATGTAACGCTCATTGCCCACCAGGAAGAGGAATTAAACAAAGGCTCAGTGTGCCCTGCTAGAAACAGATTAGGGCCTGAAGCAATCCTGCGGTTTTTTGCCCAGCTCACAAGAAAGCGAGTTGAAGAAAGGAGTTCAGGGGCACTGTAATTCACAAACCTGCAGAGTTATAAATGACAGCTATCTTCCAAAAGTATATTGAAGTAAGCCTGCAAAGGGGACTTGAAAGCGGGGCAGAATTTCAGGAAAACGATTGCAGGGGGTAGACAGGAATTGCCCTGAAAGCATAGGAAAAGAGGCACAATGTCGACAATGATGCACTTGGCCAAAAAGGGCGTATGCGTTTTTTCCTGAATATATTCAGGAAAAAACGCATACGCCCTTTTTGGCCAACCAAGCAAGCCTGTAAAGGAAATCTGCACTACAATGAAGTCTCACTGCCCCCCGGGCAAGAGGGCCATCTGAAAAATGTGTAAAATCCAGAAAGGTACGAGAGGATATGGAGGACAGGGAGCCTTGTTATGCTGATTGGCAGGATGTAAATTGACAGCAGCCACTCTGGAGAAGTGTATGGTGTTTCCTGAAACACGTAAGAAACAAAGCAACACAACCTATGGCACTTCCACTTATGGTCCTATAGCTTACGGAAATTAAAATCAAAAACAGACAGCCACCCCAATATTTGGGACGGCTGTGTTCACAAGAAGCTCGTCTGCAGTATCAGGTAAATATCCCAGAAAGCAAAAAATGGATAAAGAAGTTGTGGCACGTACGTACAATGCAATATAACTCAGCAATGAAATCTGTGTCATCCGGCCCGTAGCGGTATAGTGAGTGGATGCAGGTACGGTGATTCTACGTGAACTACGTCACACAGAAAAAGAAACATCATAACATATCAGTAATACACGGAATGTAAACTTGAATACACATGAACTGAATTACAAAACAGATCTGGGTCTCAAATTTAGAAAACCAACTAGTGCTTGCTTATGGGGAAAGGCGCCTTGGGGTGCTGCATAAAACCAGAGACTGAAATTAGCACAGATAACTTTCCATAAGCCAAATATATAATAGAAAAGACCTACTCCTTGCTCAACGAAATGGACCCAACACCACATATTCAACGCCTAGGAATATACCTGACTAGGAAGAATCTTAAAACCCATGGATATATATGTCTCCATAAGAGAATCAAGCGTGTGTATAGCGGCCGAAACGCAGCAGTGAAAATCCGATAAATCCCATTATCAAAACAAATTGCGAAAACAAAGCACAAAGACAGTGAAATAGAGAGCAATTCTTAAATAATTCACTCAGGGCGTGTGATGCAACCGGGATTGACCACATCTACACCCAGAGCTGGTTGAGACATAAGGCTGGACACTTCAGGCTGATAGCATTGGTGAGTTTCGGTGAGCAAATGCAGACCCTTTGAAGTCATACTGCATGGTACCCATTCCATGGGTCCCAACTCTCCAGGTTCAAGGCATTCTTTCTTCAGCTAAAATATGCATGGGAAACACAGAGTATCGTCCACCGTGTGATTGGGAAACGATTTAAAATGCATCTCAGTTTTCGTATCCTGGTCCTCAGGTTAACCATTCCAGATGCTTTACTAACACTCTCCCCGCTTGGAGAGTCACTGCCTTTAACCTCCTCTTTGGCACAGATTGCAATTTCTGTGCAAGATGAACAGGAATAGGGAGAACCAATGAGAGACTAGCTGTAGGTGTCTGCACGGGCAAATGTAACGCTCATTGCCCACCAGGAAGAGGAATTAAACAACGGCTCAATGTGCCCTGCTGGAAACAGATTAGGGCCTGAAGCAATCCTGCGGTTTTGTGCCCAGCTCACAAGAAAGCGAGTTGAAGAAAGGAGCTCAGGGGCACTGTAATTCACAAACATGCAGAGTTATAAACGACAGCTATCTTCCAAAAGTATATTAAAGTAAGCCTGCAAAGGGGACTTGAAAGCGGGGCAGAATTTCAGGAAAACGATTGCAGGGGGTAGACTGGAATTGCCCTGAAAGCATAGGAAAAGAGGCACAACGTCGACAATGATGCACTTGGCCAAAAAGGGCATATGCGTTTTTTCCTGAATATATTCAGGAAAAAACGCATACGCCCTTTTTGGCCAACCAGGCAAGCCTGTAAAGGAAATCTGCACTACAATGAAGTCTCACTGCCCCCCGGGCAAGAGAGGCATCTGAATAAAAGTGAAAAATCCAGAAAGGTAGGACAGGATATGGAGAACAGGGAGCCTTGTTATGCTGATTGGCAGGATGTAAATTGCCAACAGCCACCCTGGAGAAGTGTATGGTGTTTCCTGAAACACGTAAGAAATAAAGCAACACAGCCTATGGCAATTGCACTTATGGTCCTATTCCTTAGGGATATTAAAATCAAAAACAGAGAGCCACCCCAAAATTTGGAACGGCTGTGTTCCCAGGAAGCTCGTCTACAGTACCAGGTAAATATCCCAGAAAGCAACAAATGGATAAAGAAGTTGTGGCACGTACGTGCAATGCAATATCACTCAGCAATGAAATCTGTGTCATCAGGCCCGTAGCGGCATAGTGAGTGGATGCAGGTACGGTGATTCTACGTGAACTACGTCACACAGAAAAAGAAACATTGTAAGATATCACTAATGCACGGAATGTAAACTAGACTACACATGAACTGAATTACAAAACAGAACAGGGTCTCAAATTTAGAAAACCAACTAGTGTTTGCTTATGGGGAAAGGTGCGTTGGGGTGCTGCATAAAACCAGAGACTGAAATTAGCACAGATAACTTTCCATAAGCCAAATATATAATAGACAAGACCTACTCCTTGCTCAACGAAATGGACCCAACACCACATATTCAACGCCTAGGAATATACCTGACTAGGAAGAATCTTAAAACCCATGGATATATATGTCTCCGTAAGAGAATCAAGCGTGTGTACAGTGGCCGAAACGCAGTAGTGAAAATCCGATAAATCCCATTATCAAAATAAATTTCGAAAACAAAACACAAAGACAGTGAAATAGAGAGCAATTCTTAAATAATTCACTCAGGGCATGTGATGCAACCGGGATTGACCACATCTACACCCAGAGCTGGTTGAGACATAAGGCTGGACACTTCAGGCTGATAGCATTGGTGAGTTTCGGTGAGCAAATGCAGACCCTTTGAAGTCATACTGCATGGTACCCATTCCATGGGTCCCAACTCTCCAGGTTCAAGGGATTCTTCCTCCATCTAAAACATGCATGGGAAACCCAGATTATCATCCACCGTGTGATTGGGAAACGATTTAAAATGCATCTCAGTTTTCGTATCCTGGTCCTCGGTTTCACCATTCCAGATGCTTTACTAACACTCTCCCCGCTTGGAGAGTCAGTGCCTTTAACCTCCTCTTTGGCACAGCTTGCAATTTCTGTGCAAGATGAACAGGAATAGGGAGAACCAATGAGAGACTAGTTGTAGGTGTCTGCACGGGCAAATGTAACGCTCATTGCCCACCAGGAAGAGGAATTAAACAAAGGCTCAGTGTGCCCTGCTGGAAACAGATTAGGGCCTGAAGCAATCCTGCGGTTTTGTGCCCAGCTCACAAGAAAGTGAGTTGAAGAAAGGAGCTCAGGGGCACTGTAATTCACAAACCTGCAGAGTTATAAATGACAGCTATCCTCCAAAAATATATTGAAGTAAGCCTGCGAAGGGGACTTGAAAGCGGGGCAGAATTTCAGGATAACGATTGCAGGGGGTAGACTGGAATTGCCCTGAAAGCATAGGAAAAGAGGCAGAACGTCGACAATGATGCACTTGGCCAAAAAGGGCGTATGCGTTTTTCCTGAATATATGCAGGAAAAAACGCATACGCCCTTTTTGGCCAACCAAGCAAGCCTATAAAGTAAATCTGCACTACAATGAAGTCTCACTGCCCCACGGGCAAAAGGGCCATCTGAAAAAAGTGTAAAATCCAGAAAGGTAGGACAGGATATGGAGAACAGGGGGCCTTGTTATGCTGATTGGCAGGATGTAAATTGCCAGCAGCCACCCTGGAGAAGTGTATGGTGTTTCCTGAAACACGTAAGAAACAAAGCAACACAGCCTATGGCACTTCCACTTATGGTCCTATAGCTTACGGAAATTAAAATCAAAAACAGACAGCCACCCCAATATTTGGGACGACTGTGTTACCAAGAAGCTCGTCTACAGTATCAGTTAAATATCCCAGAAAGCAAAAAATGGATAAAGAAGTTGTGGCACGTACGTGCAATGCAATATTACTCAGCAATGAAATCTGTGTCATCAGGCCCGTAGCGGTTAGTGAGTGGATGCATGTACGGTGATTCTACGTGAACTACGTCTCACAGAAATAGAAACATCATAAGATATCACTGATACACGGAATGTAAACTTGACTACACATGAACTGAATTACAAAACAGAACAGGGTCTCAAATTTAGAAAATCAACTAGTGCTTGCTTATGGGGAAAGGCGCCTTGGGGTGCTGCATAAAACCAGAGACTGAAATTAGCACAGATAACATTCCATAAGCCAAATATGTAATAGACAAGACCTACTCCTTGCTCAACGAAATGGACCCAACACCACATATTCAACGCCTAGGAATATACCTGACTAGGAAGAATCTTAAAACCCATGGATATATATGTCTCCATAAGAGAATCAAGCGTGTGTACAGCAGCCGAAACGCAGCAGTGAAAATCCGATAAATCCCATTATCGAAATAACTTTCGAAAACAAAACACAAAGACAGTGAAATAGAGAGCAATTCTTAAATAATTCACTCAGGGCATGTGATGCAACCGGGATTGACCACATCTACACCCAGAGCTGGTTGAGACATAAGGCTGGACACTTCAGGCTGATAGCATTGGTGAGTTTCGGTGAGCAAATGCAGACCCTTTGAAGTCATACTGCATGGTACCCATTCCATGGGTCCCAACTCTCCAGGTTCAAGGGATTCTTCCTCCAGCTAAAACATGCATGGGAAACCCAGAGTATCGTCCACCGTGTGATTGGGAAATGATTTAAAATGCATCTCAGTTTTCGTATCCTGGTCCTCGGGTTCACCATTCCAGATGCTTTACTAACACTCTCCCCGCTTGGAGAGTCAGTGCCTTTAACCTCCTCTTTGGCACAGCTTGCAATTTCTGTGCAAGATGAACAGGAATAGGGAGAACCAATGAGAGACTAGCTGTAGGTGTCTGCACGGGCAAATGTAACGCTCATTGCCCACCAGGAGGAGGAATTAAACAAAGGCTCAGTGTGCCCTGCTGGAAACAGAATAGGGCCTGAAGCAATCCTGCGGTTTTGTGCCCAGCTCACAAGAAAGCGAGTTGAAGAAAGGAGCTCAGGGGCACTGTAATTCACAAACCTGCAGAGTTATAAATAACAGCTATCCTCCAAAAATAAATTGAAGTAAGCCTGCGAAGGGGACTGGAAAACGGGGAAGAATTTCAGGAAAACGATTGCAGGGCGTAAACTGGAATTGCCTTGAAAGCATAGGAAAAGAGGGAGAACGTCGACAATGATGCACTTGGCCAAAAATGGCATATGCGTTTTTTCCTGAATATATTCAGGAAAAAATGCATACGCACTTTTTGGCCAACCAAGCAAGCCTGTAAAGAAATCTGCACTACAATGAAGTCTCACTGCCCCCCGGGCAAAAGGGCCATCTGAAAAAAGTGTAAAATCCAGAAAGGTAGGACAGGATATGGAGAACAGTGAGCCTTGTTATGCCGATTGGCAGGATGTAAATTGCCAACAGCCACCCTGGAGAAGTGTATGGTGTTTCCTGAAACACGTAAGAAATAAAGCAACACAGCCTATGGCACTTGCACTTATGGTCCTATAGCTTAGGGAAATAAAAATCAAAAACAGACAGCCACCCCAATGTTTGGGACGGCTGTGTTTACAGGAAGCTCGTCTATAATACCAGGTAAATATCCCAGAAAGCAAAAAATTGATAAAGAAGTTGTGGCACGTACGTGCAATTCAATATCACTCAGCAATGAAATCTGTGTCATCAGGCCCGTAGCGGTTAGTGAGTGGATGCATGTACGGTGATTCTACGTGAACTACATCACACAGAAATAGAAACATCATAAGATATCACTGATACACGGAATGTAAACTTGACTACACATGAACTGAATTACAAAACAGAACAGGGTCTCAAATTTAGAAAACCAACTAGAGCTTGCTTATGGGGAAAGGTGCATTGGGGTGCTGCATAAAACCAGAGACTGAAATTAGCACAGATAACTTTCCATAAGCCAAATATATAATAGACAAGACCTACCACTTGCTCAAAGAAATAGACCCAACACCACATGTTCAACGCCTAGGAATATACATGACTAAGAAGAATCTTAAAACCCATGGATATATATGTTTCCGTAAGAGAATCAAGCGTGTGTACAGCGGCTGAAACGCAGCAGTGATAATCCGATAAATCCCATTATCAAAATCAATTTCGAAAACAAAACACAAAGACAGTGAAATAGAGAGCAATTCTTAAATAATTCACTCAGGGCATGTGATGCAACCGGGAATGACCACATCTACACCCAGAGCTGGTTGAGACATAAGGCTGGACACTTCAGGCTGATAGCATTGGTGAGTTTTGGTGAGCAAATGCAGACACTTTGAAGTCATACTGCATGGTACCCATTCCATGGGTCCCAACCCTCCAGGTTCAAGGGATTCTTCCTCCAGCTAAAACATGCATGGAAAACCCAGAGTATGGTCCACCATGTGATTGGGAAACGATTTAAAATGCATCTCAGTTTTCGTATCCTGGTCCTCGGGTTCACCATTCCAGATGCTTTACTAACACTCTCCCTGCTTGGAGATTCAGTGCCTTTAACCTCCTGTTTGGCACAGCTTGCAATTTCTGTGCAAGATGAACAGGAATAGGGAGAACCAATGAGAGACTAGCTGTAGGTGTCTGCACGGGCAAATGTAACTCTCATTTCCCACCAGGAAGAGGAATTATCCAAAGGCTCACTGTGCCGTGCCGGAAACAGATTAGGGCCTGAAGCACTCCTGCGGTTTTGTGCCCAGCTAACAAGAAAGCGAGTTGAAGAAAGGAGCTCAAGGGCACTGTAATTCACAAACCTGCAGAGTTATAAATGACAGCTATCCTCCAAAAATATATTGAAGTAAGCCTGCGAAGGGGACTTGAAAGCGGGGCTGAATTTCAGGAAAACGATTGCAGGGGGTAGACTGGAATTGCCCTGAAAGCATAGGAAAAGAGGCACAACGTCGAAAATGATGCACTTGGCCAAAAAGTGCGTATGCGTTTTTTCCGGAATATATTCAGGAAAAAACGCATACGCCCTTTTTGGCCAACCAAGCAAGCCTGTAAAGGAAATCTGCACTACAATAAAGTCTCACTGCCCCCCGGGCAAAAGGGCCATCTGAAAAAAGTGTAAAATCCAGAAAGGTAGGACAGGATATGGAGAACAGGGAGCCTTGTTATGCTGATTGGCAGGATGTAAATTGCCAGCAGCCACCCTGGAGAAGTGTATGGTGTTTCCTGAAACACGTAAGAAACAAAGCAACACAGCCTATGGCAATTCCACTTATGGTCCTATAGCTTACAGAAATTAAAATCAAAAACAGACAGCCACTCCAATATTTGAGACGGCTGTGTTCACAAGAAGCTCGTCTACATTATCAGGTAAATATCCCAGAAAGCAAAAAATGGATAAAGAAATTGTGGCACGTACGTACAATGCAATATCACTTAGCAATGAAATCTGTGTCATCAGACCCGTAGCGGCATAGTGAGTGGAGGCAGGTACGGTGATTCTACGTGAACTACGTCACACAGAATAAGAAACATCATAAGATATCACTAATACACGGAATGTAAACTTGACTACACATGAACTGACTTACAAAACAGAACATGGTGTCAAATTTAGAAAACCAACTAGTGCTTGCTTATGGGGAAAGGTGCGTTGGGGTGCTGCAGAAAACCAGAGACTGAAATTAGCACAAATAACTTTCCATAAGCCAAATATGTAATAGACAAGACCTACTCCTTGCTCAACGAAATGGACCCAACACCACATATTCAACGCCTAGGAATATACCTGACTAGGAAGAATCTTAAAACCCATGGATATATATGTCTCCGTAAGAGAATCAAGCGTGTGTACAGCGGCCGAAACGCAGCAGTGAAAATCCGATAAATCCCATTATCAAAATAAATTTCGAAAACAAAACACAAAGACATTGAAATAGAGAGCAATTCTTAAATAATTCACTCAGGGCATGTGATGCAACCGGGATTGACCACATCTACACCCAGAGCTGGTTGAGACATAAGGCTGGACACTTCAGGCTGATAGCATTGGTGAGTTTCGGTGAGCAAATGCAGACCCTTTGAAGTCATACTGCATGGTACCCATTCCATGGGTCCCAACTCTCCAGGTTCAAGGCATTCTTCCTCCAGCTAAAACATGCATGGGAAACCCAGAGTATCGTCCACCGTGTGATTGGGAAACGATTTAAAATGCATCTCAGTTTTCGTATCCTGGTCCTCGGGTTCACCATTCCAGATGCTTTACTAAAACTCTCCCCACTTGGAGAGTCAGTGCCTTTAACCTCCTGTTTGGCACAGCTTGCAATTTCTGTGCAAGATGAACAGGAATAGGGAGAACCAATGAGAGACTAGCTGTAGGTGTCTGCACGGGCAAATGTAACGCTCATTGCCCACCAGGAAGAGGAATTAAAACAAAGGCTCAGTGTGCCCTGCTGGAAACAGATTAGGGCCTGAAGCAATCCTGCGGTTTTGTGCCCAGCTCACAAGAAAGCGAGTTGAAGAAAGGAGCTCAGGGGCACTGTAATTCAGAAACCTGCAGAGTTATAAATGACAGCTATCCTCCAAAAATATATTGAAGTAAGCCTGCGAAGGGGACTTGAAAGCGGGGCAGAATTTCAGGAAAACGATTGCAGGGGGTAGACTGGAATTGCCCTGAAAGCATAGGAAAAGAGGCACAACGTCGAAAATGATGCACTTGGCCAAAAAGTGCGTATGCGTTTTTTCCTGAATATATTCAGGAAAAAACGCATATGCCCTTTTTGGCCAACCAAGCAAGCCTGTAAAGGAAATCTGCACTACAATAAAGTCTCACTGCCCCCCGGGCAAAAGGGCCATCTGAAAAAAGTGTAAAATCCAGAAAGGTAGGAGAGGATATGGAGAACAGGGAGCCTTGTTATGCTGATTGGCAGGATGTAAATTGCCAGCAGCCACCCTGGAGAAGTGTATGGTGTTTCCTGAAACACGTAAGAAACAAAGCAACACAGCCTATGGCACTTCCACTTATGGTCCTATAGCTTACGGAAATTAAAATCAAAAACAGACAGCCACCCCAATATTTGGGACGGCTGTGTTCACAAGAAGCTCGTCTACAGTATCAGGTAAATATTCCAGAAAGCAAAAAATGGATAAAGAAATTGTGGCACGTACGTACAATGCAATATCACTTAGCAATGAAATCTGTGTCATCAGACCCGTAGCGGCATAGTGAGTGGAGGCAGGTACGGTGATTCTACGTGAACTACGTCACACAGAAAAAGAAACATCATAAGATATCACTAATACACGGAATGTAAACTTGACTACACATGAACTGAATTACAAAACAGAACAGGGTCTCAAATTTTGAAAACCAACTAGTGCTTGCTTATGGGGAAAGGTGCGTTGGGGTGCTGCATAAAACCAGAGACTGAAATTAGCACAGATAACTTTCCATAAGCCAAATATGTAATAGACAAGACCTACTCCTTGCTCAACGAAATGGACCCAACACCACATATTCAACGCCTAGGAATATACCTGACTAGGAAGAATCTTAAAACCCATGGATATATATGTCTCCGTAAGAGAATCAAGCGTGTGTACAGCGGCCGAAACGCAGCAGTGAAAATCCGATAAATCCCATTATCAAAATAAATTTCGAAAACAAAACACAAAGACATTGAAATAGAGAGCAATTCTTAAATAATTCACTCAGGGCATGTGATGCAACGGGGATTGACCACATCTACACCCAGAACTGGTTGAGACATAAGGCTGGACACTTCAGGCTGATAGCATTGGTGAGTTTCACTAAGCAAATGCAGACCCTTTGAAGTCATACTGCATGGTACCCATTCCATGTGTCCCAACTCTCCAGGTTCAAGGGATTCTTCCTCTAGCTAAAACATGCATGGGAAACCGAGAGTATCGTCCACTGTGTGATTGGGAAACGATTTAAAATGCATCTCAGTTTTCGTATCCTGGTCCTCGGGTTCACCATTCCAGATGCTTTACTAACACTCTCCCCGCTTAGAGAGTCAGTGCCTTTAACCTCCTCTTTGGCACAGCTTGCAATTTCTGTGCTAGATGAATAGGAATAGGGAGAACCAATGAGAGACTAGCTGTAGGTGTCTGCACGGGCAAATGTAACGCTCATTGCCCACCAGGAAGAACAATTAAACAAAGGCTCAGTGTGCCCTGCTGGAAACAGATTAGGGCCTTAAGCAATCCTGCGGTTTTGTGCCCAGCTCTCAAGAAAGCGAGTTAAAGAAAGCAGCTCAGGGGCACTGTAATTCAGAAAACTGCAGAGTTATAAATGACAGCTATCTTCCAAAAGTATATTGAAGTAAGCCTGCGAAGGGGACTTGAAAGCAGGGCAGAATTTCAGGAAAACGATTGCAGGGGGTAGACTGGAATTGCCCTGAAAGCATAGGAAAAGAGGCACAACGTCGACAATGATGCACTTGGCCAAGAAGGGCGTAAGCGTTTTTTCCTGAATATATTTAGGAAAAAACGCATACGCCCTTTTTGGCCAACGGAGCAAGCCTGTAAAGGAAATCTGCACTACAATGAAATCTCACTGCCCCCCGGGCAAAAGGGCCATCTGAAAAAAGTGTAAAATCCAGAAAGGTAGTACAGGATATGGAGAACAGGGAGCCTTGTTATGCTGATTGGCAGGATGTAAATTGTGAACCGCCACCCGGGAGAATTGTATGGTGTTTCCTGAAACACGTAAGAAATAAAGCAACACAGCCTATGGCACTTCCACTTATGGTCCTATAGCTTACGGAAATTAAAATCAAAAACAGACAGCCACCCCAATATTTGGGACGGCTGTGTTCACAAGAAGCTCGTCTACAGTATCAGGTAAATATCCCAGAATGCAAAAAATGGATAAAGAAGTTGTGGCACGTACGTACAATGCAATATCACTCAGCAATGAAATCTGTGTCATCAGGCCCGTAGCGGCATAGTGAGTGGATGCAGGTACGGTGATTCTACGTGAACTACGTCACACAGAAAAAGAAACATCATAAGATATCACTAATACACGGAATGTAAACTTGACTACACATGAACTGAATTACAAAACAGAACAGGGTCTCAAATTTAGAAAACCAACTAGTGCTTGCTTATGGGGAAAGGGGCGTTGGGTTGCTGCATAAAACCAGAGACTGAAATTAGCACAGATAACTTTCCATAAGCCAAATATGTAATAGACAAGACCTACTCCTTGCTCAACGAAGTGGACCCAACACCACATATTCAACGCCTAGGAATATACCTGACTAGGAAGAATCTTAAAACCAATGGATATATATGCCTCCGTAAGAGAATCAAGCGTGTGTACAGCGACCGAAACGCAGTAGTGAAAATCCGATAAATCCCATTATCAAAATAAATTTCGAAAACAAAACACAAAGACAGTGAAATAGATAGCAATTCTTAAATAATTCACTCAGGGCATGTGATGCAACCGGGATTTAAAACATCTACACCCAGAGCTTGTTGAGACATAAGGCTGGACACTTCAGGCTGATAGCATTGGTGAGTTTCGGTGAGCAAATGCAGGCCCTTTGAAGTCATACTGCATGGTACCCATTCCATGGGTCCCAACTCTCCAGGTTCAAGGGATTCTTCCTCCAGCTAAAACATGCATGAGAAACCTAGAGTATCGTCCACTGGTTGATGGGAAACGATTTAAAATGCATCTCAGTTTTTGTATCCTGGTCCTCGAGTTCACCATTCCAGATGCTTTACTAACACTCTCCCCACTTGGAGAGTCAGTGCCTTTAACCTCCTCTTTGGCACAGCTTGCAATTTCTGTGCAAGATGAACAGGAATAGGGAGAAACAATGAGAGACTAGCTGTAGGTGTCTGCACGGGCAAATGTAACGCTCATTGCCCACCAGGAAGAGGAATTAAACAAAGGCTCAGTGTGCCCTGCTAGAAACAGATTAGGGCCTGAAGCAATCCTGCGGTTTTTTGCCCAGCTCACAAGAAAGCGAGTTGAAGAAAGGAGTTCAGGGGCACTGTAATTCACAAACCTGCAGAGTTATAAATGACAGCTATCTTCCAAAAGTATATTGAAGTAAGCCTGCAAAGGGGACTTGAAAGCGGGGCAGAATTTCAGGAAAACGATTGCAGGGGGTAGACAGGAATTGCCCTGAAAGCATAGGAAAAGAGGCACAATGTCGACAATGATGCACTTGGCCAAAAAGGGCGTATGCGTTTTTTCCTGAATATATTCAGGAAAAAACGCATACGCCCTTTTTGGCCAACCAAGCAAGCCTGTAAAGGAAATCTGCACTACAATGAAGTCTCACTGCCCCCCGGGCAAGAGGGCCATCTGAAAAATGTGTAAAATCCAGAAAGGTACGAGAGGATATGGAGGACAGGGAGCCTTGTTATGCTGATTGGCAGGATGTAAATTGACAGCAGCCACTCTGGAGAAGTGTATGGTGTTTCCTGAAACACGTAAGAAACAAAGCAACACAACCTATGGCACTTCCACTTATGGTCCTATAGCTTACGGAAATTAAAATCAAAAACAGACAGCCACCCCAATATTTGGGACGGCTGTGTTCACAAGAAGCTCGTCTGCAGTATCAGGTAAATATCCCAGAAAGCAAAAAATGGATAAAGAAGTTGTGGCACGTACGTACAATGCAATATAACTCAGCAATGAAATCTGTGTCATCCGGCCCGTAGCGGTATAGTGAGTGGATGCAGGTACGGTGATTCTACGTGAACTACGTCACACAGAAAAAGAAACATCATAACATATCAGTAATACACGGAATGTAAACTTGAATACACATGAACTGAATTACAAAACAGATCGGGGTCTCAAATTTAGAAAACCAACTAGTGCTTGCTTATGGGGAAAGGCGCCTTGGGGTGCTGCATAAAACCAGAGACTGAAATTAGCACAGATAACTTTCCATAAGCCAAATATATAATAGAAAAGACCTACTCCTTGCTCAACGAAATGGACCCAACACCACATATTCAACGCCTAGGAATATACCTGACTAGGAAGAATCTTAAAACCCATGGATATATATGTCTCCATAAGAGAATCAAGCGTGTGTATAGCGGCCGAAACGCAGCAGTGAAAATCCGATAAATCCCATTATCAAAACAAATTGCGAAAACAAAGCACAAAGACAGTGAAATAGAGAGCAATTCTTAAATAATTCACTCAGGGCATGTGATGCAACCGGGATTGACCACATCTACACCCAGAGCTGGTTGAGACATAAGGCTGGACACTTCAGGCTGATAGCATTGGTGAGTTTCGGTGAGCAAATGCAGACCCTTTGAAGTCATACTGCATGGTACCCATTCCATGGGTCCCAACTCTCCAGGTTCAAGGCATTCTTTCTTCAGCTAAAATATGCATGGGAAACACAGAGTATCGTCCACCGTGTGATTGGGAAACGATTTAAAATGCATCTCAGTTTTCGTATCCTGGTCCTCAGGTTAACCATTCCAGATGCTTTACTAACACTCTCCCCGCTTGGAGAGTCACTGCCTTTAACCTCCTCTTTGGCACAGATTGCAATTTCTGTGCAAGATGAACAGGAATAGGGAGAACCAATGAGAGACTAGCTGTAGGTGTCTGCACGGGCAAATGTAACGCTCATTGCCCACCAGGAAGAGGAATTAAACAACGGCTCAGTGTGCCCTGCTGGAAACAGATTAGGGCCTGAAGCAATCCTGCGGTTTTGTGCCCAGCTCACAAGAAAGCGAGTTGAAGAAAGGAGCTCAGGGGCACTGTAATTCACAAACATGCAGAGTTATAAACGACAGCTATCTTCCAAAAGTATATTAAAGTAAGCCTGCAAAGGGGACTTGAAAGCGGGGCAGAATTTCAGGAAAACGATTGCAGGGGGTAGACTGGAATTGCCCTGAAAGCATAGGAAAAGAGGCACAACGTCGACAATGATGCACTTGGCCAAAAAGGGCATATGCGTTTTTTCCTGAATATATTCAGGAAAAAACGCATACGCCCTTTTTGGCCAACCAGGCAAGCCTGTAAAGGAAATCTGCACTACAATGAAGTCTCACTGCCCCCCGGGCAAGAGAGGCATCTGAATAAAAGTGAAAAATCCAGAAAGGTAGGACAGGATATGGAGAACAGGGAGCCTTGTTATGCTGATTGGCAGGATGTAAATTGCCAACAGCCACCCTGGAGAAGTGTATGGTGTTTCCTGAAACACGTAAGAAATAAAGCAACACAGCCTATGGCAATTGCACTTATGGTCCTATTCCTTAGGGATATTAAAATCAAAAACAGAGAGCCACCCCAAAATTTGGAACGGCTGTGTTCCCAGGAAGCTCGTCTACAGTACCAGGTAAATATCCCAGAAAGCAACAAATGGATAAAGAAGTTGTGGCACGTACGTGCAATGCAATATCACTCAGCAATGAAATCTGTGTCATCAGGCCCGTAGCGGCATAGTGAGTGGATGCAGGTACGGTGATTCTACGTGAACTACGTCACACAGAAAAAGAAACATTGTAAGATAACACTAATGCACGGAATGTAAACTAGACTACACATGAACTGAATTACAAAACAGAACAGGGTCTCAAATTTAGAAAACCAACTAGTGTTTGCTTATGGGGAAAGGTGCGTTGGGGTGCTGCATAAAACCAGAGACTGAAATTAGCACAGATAACTTTCCATAAGCCAAATATATAATAGACAAGACCTACTCCTTGCTCAACGAAATGGACCCAACACCACATATTCAACGCCTAGGAATATACCTGACTAGGAAGAATCTTAAAACCCATGGATATATATGTCTCCGTAAGAGAATCAAGCGTGTGTACAGTGGCCGAAACGCAGTAGTGAAAATCCGATAAATCCCATTATCAAAATAAATTTCGAAAACAAAACACAAAGACAGTGAAATAGAGAGCAATTCTTAAATAATTCACTCAGGGCATGTGATGCAACCGGGATTGACCACATCTACACCCAGAGCTGGTTGAGACATAAGGCTGGACACTTCAGGCTGATAGCATTGGTGAGTTTCGGTGAGCAAATGCAGACCCTTTGAAGTCATACTGCATGGTACCCATTCCATGGGTCCCAACTCTCCAGGTTCAAGGGATTCTTCCTCCATCTAAAACATGCATGGGAAACCCAGATTATCATCCACCGTGTGATTGGGAAACGATTTAAAATGCATCTCAGTTTTCGTATCCTGGTCCTCGGTTTCACCATTCCAGATGCTTTACTAACACTCTCCCCGCTTGGAGAGTCAGTGCCTTTAACCTCCTCTTTGGCACAGCTTGCAATTTCTGTGCAAGATGAACAGGAATAGGGAGAACCAATGAGAGACTAGTTGTAGGTGTCTGCACGGGCAAATGTAACGCTCATTGCCCACCAGGAAGAGGAATTAAACAAAGGCTCAGTGTGCCCTGCTGGAAACAGATTAGGGCCTGAAGCAATCCTGCGGTTTTGTGCCCAGCTCACAAGAAAGTGAGTTGAAGAAAGGAGCTCAGGGGCACTGTAATTCACAAACCTGCAGAGTTATAAATGACAGCTATCCTCCAAAAATATATTGAAGTAAGCCTGCGAAGGGGACTTGAAAGCGGGGCAGAATTTCAGGATAACGATTGCAGGGGGTAGACTGGAATTGCCCTGAAAGCATAGGAAAAGAGGCAGAACGTCGACAATGATGCACTTGGCCAAAAAGGGCGTATGCGTTTTTCCTGAATATATGCAGGAAAAAACGCATACGCCCTTTTTGGCCAACCAAGCAAGCCTATAAAGTAAATCTGCACTACAATGAAGTCTCACTGCCCCACGGGCAAAAGGGCCATCTGAAAAAAGTGTAAAATCCAGAAAGGTAGGACAGGATATGGAGAACAGGGGGCCTTGTTATGCTGATTGGCAGGATGTAAATTGCCAGCAGCCACCCTGGAGAAGTGTATGGTGTTTCCTGAAACACGTAAGAAACAAAGCAACACAGCCTATGGCACTTCCACTTATGGTCCTATAGCTTACGGAAATTAAAATCAAAAACAGACAGCCACCCCAATATTTGGGACGACTGTGTTACCAAGAAGCTCGTCTACAGTATCAGTTAAATATCCCAGAAAGCAAAAAATGGATAAAGAAGTTGTGGCACGTACGTGCAATGCAATATTACTCAGCAATGAAATCTGTGTCATCAGGCCCGTAGCGGTTAGTGAGTGGATGCATGTACGGTGATTCTACGTGAACTACGTCTCACAGAAATAGAAACATCATAAGATATCACTGATACACGGAATGTAAACTTGACTACACATGAACTGAATTACAAAACAGAACAGGGTCTCAAATTTAGAAAATCAACTAGTGCTTGCTTATGGGGAAAGGCGCCTTGGGGTGCTGCATAAAACCAGAGACTGAAATTAGCACAGATAACATTCCATAAGCCAAATATGTAATAGACAAGACCTACTCCTTGCTCAACGAAATGGACCCAACACCACATATTCAACGCCTAGGAATATACCTGACTAGGAAGAATCTTAAAACCCATGGATATATATGTCTCCGTAAGAGAATCAAGCGTGTGTACAGCAGCCGAAACGCAGCAGTGAAAATCCGATAAATCCCATTATCGAAATAACTTTCGAAAACAAAACACAAAGACAGTGAAATAGAGAGCAATTCTTAAATAATTCACTCAGGGCATGTGATGCAACCGGGATTGACCACATCTACACCCAGAGCTGGTTGAGACATAAGGCTGGACACTTCAGGCTGATAGCATTGGTGAGTTTCGGTGAGCAAATGCAGACCCTTTGAAGTCATACTGCATGGTACCCATTCCATGGGTCCCAACTCTCCAGGTTCAAGGGATTCTTCCTCCAGCTAAAACATGCATGGGAAACCCAGAGTATCGTCCACCGTGTGATTGGGAAATGATTTAAAATGCATCTCAGTTTTCGTATCCTGGTCCTCGGGTTCACCATTCCAGATGCTTTACTAACACTCTCCCCGCTTGGAGAGTCAGTGCCTTTAACCTCCTCTTTGGCACAGCTTGCAATTTCTGTGCAAGATGAACAGGAATAGGGAGAACCAATGAGAGACTAGCTGTAGGTGTCTGCACGGGCAAATGTAACGCTCATTGCCCACCAGGAGGAGGAATTAAACAAAGGCTCAGTGTGCCCTGCTGGAAACAGAATAGGGCCTGAAGCAATCCTGCGGTTTTGTGCCCAGCTCACAAGAAAGCGAGTTGAAGAAAGGAGCTCAGGGGCACTGTAATTCACAAACCTGCAGAGTTATAAATAACAGCTATCCTCCAAAAATAAATTGAAGTAAGCCTGCGAAGGGGACTGGAAAACGGGGAAGAATTTCAGGAAAACGATTGCAGGGCGTAAACTGGAATTGCCTTGAAAGCATAGGAAAAGAGGGAGAACGTCGACAATGATGCACTTGGCCAAAAATGGCGTATGCGTTTTTTCCTGAATATATTCAGGAAAAAATGCATACGCACTTTTTGGCCAACCAAGCAAGCCTGTAAAGAAATCTGCACTACAATGAAGTCTCACTGCCCCCCGGGCAAAAGGGCCATCTGAAAAAAGTGTAAAATCCAGAAAGGTAGGACAGGATATGGAGAACAGTGAGCCTTGTTATGCCGATTGGCAGGATGTAAATTGCCAACAGCCACCCTGGAGAAGTGTATGGTGTTTCCTGAAACACGTAAGAAATAAAGCAACACAGCCTATGGCACTTGCACTTATGGTCCTATAGCTTAGGGAAATAAAAATCAAAAACAGACAGCCACCCCAATGTTTGGGACGGCTGTGTTTACAGGAAGCTCGTCTATAATACCAGGTAAATATCCCAGAAAGCAAAAAATGGATAAAGAAGTTGTGGCACGTACGTGCAATTCAATATCACTCAGCAATGAAATCTGTGTCATCAGGCCCGTAGCGGTTAGTGAGTGGATGCATGTACGGTGATTCTACGTGAACTACATCACACAGAAATAGAAACATCATAAGATATCACTGATACACGGAATGTAAACTTGACTACACATGAACTGAATTACAAAACAGAACAGGGTCTCAAATTTAGAAAACCAACTAGAGCTTGCTTATGGGGAAAGGTGCATTGGGGTGCTGCATAAAACCAGAGACTGAAATTAGCACAGATAACTTTCCATAAGCCAAATATATAATAGACAAGACCTACCACTTGCTCAAAGAAATAGACCCAACACCACATGTTCAACGCCTAGGAATATACATGACTAAGAAGAATCTTAAAACCCATGGATATATATGTTTCCGTAAGAGAATCAAGCGTGTGTACAGCGGCCGAAACGCAGCAGTGATAATCCGATAAATCCCATTATCAAAATCAATTTCGAAAACAAAACACAAAGACAGTGAAATAGAGAGCAATTCTTAAATAATTCACTCAGGGCATGTGATGCAACCGGGAATGACCACATCTACACCCAGAGCTGGTTGAGACATAAGGCTGGACACTTCAGGCTGATAGCATTGGTGAGTTTTGGTGAGCAAATGCAGACACTTTGAAGTCATACTGCATGGTACCCATTCCATGGGTCCCAACCCTCCAGGTTCAAGGGATTCTTCCTCCAGCTAAAACATGCATGGAAAACCCAGAGTATGGTCCACCATGTGATTGGGAAACGATTTAAAATGCATCTCAGTTTTCGTATCCTGGTCCTCGGGTTCACCATTCCAGATGCTTTACTAACACTCTCCCTGCTTGGAGATTCAGTGCCTTTAACCTCCTGTTTGGCACAGCTTGCAATTTCTGTGCAAGATGAACAGGAATAGGGAGAACCAATGAGAGACTAGCTGTAGGTGTCTGCACGGGCAAATGTAACTCTCATTTCCCACCAGGAAGAGGAATTATCCAAAGGCTCACTGTGCCCTGCCGGAAACAGATTAGGGCCTGAAGCACTCCTGCGGTTTTGTGCCCAGCTAACAAGAAAGCGAGTTGAAGAAAGGAGCTCAAGGGCACTGTAATTCACAAACCTGCAGAGTTATAAATGACAGCTATCCTCCAAAAATATATTGAAGTAAGCCTGCGAAGGGGACTTGAAAGCGGGGCTGAATTTCAGGAAAACGATTGCAGGGGGTAGACTGGAATTGCCCTGAAAGCATAGGAAAAGAGGCACAACGTCAACAATGATGCACTTGGCCAAAAAGGGAGTATGCGTTTTTTCCTGAATATATTCAGGAAAAAACGCATACCCCCTTTTTGGCCAACCAAGCAAGCCTGTAAAGGAAATCTGCACTACAATGAAATCTCACTGCCCCCCCCCCGGGCAAAAGGGCCATCTGAAAAAAGTGTAAAATCCAGAAAGGTAGGAGAGGATATGGAGAACAGGGAGCCTTGTTATGCTGATTGGCAGGATGTAAATTGCCAGCAGCCACCCTGGAGAAGTGTATGGTGTTTCCTGAAACACGTAAGAAACAAAGCAACACAGCCTATGGCACTTCCACTTATGGTCCTATAGCTTACGGAAATTAAAATAAAAAACAGACAGCCACCCCAATATTTGGGATGGCTGTGTTCACAAGAAGCTCGTCTACAGTATCAGGTAAATATCCCAGAAAGCAAAAAATGGATAAAGAAGTTGTGGCACGTACGTGCAATTCAATATCACTCAGCAATGAAATCTGTGTCATCAGGCCCGTAGCGGCATAGTAAGTGGATGCAGGTACGGTGATTCTACGTGAACTACGTCACACAGAAAAAGAAACATCATAAGATATCACTAATACACGGAATGTAAACTTGACTACACATGAACTGAATTACAAAACAGAACAGGGTCTCAAATTTAGAAAACCAACTAGTGCTTGCTTATGGGGAAAGGTGCGTTGGGTGCTGCATAAAACCAGAGACTGAAATTAGCACAGATAACATTCCATAAGCCAAATATGTAATAGACAAGACCTACTCCTTGTTCAACGAAATGGACTCAACACCACATATTCAACGCCTAGGAATATACCTGACTAGGAAGAATCTTAAAACCCATGGATATATATGTCTCTGTAAGAGAATCAAGCGTGTGTACAGCGGCGGAAATGCAGCAGTGAAAATCTGATAAATCCCATTATCAAAATAAATTTCGAAAACAAAACACAAAGACAGTGAAATAGAGAGCAATTCTTAACTAATTCACTCAGGGCATGTGATGCAACCGGGATTGACCACATCTACACCCAGAGCTGGTTGAGACATAAGGCTGGACACTTCAGGCTGATAGCACTGGTGAGTTTCGGTGAGCAAATGCAGACCCTTTGAAGTCATACTGCATGGTACCCATTCCATGGGTCCCAACTCTCCAGGTTCAAGGCATTCTTCCTCCAGCTAAAACATGCATGGGAAACCCAGAGTATCGTCCACCGTGTGATTGGGAAACGATTTAAAATGCATCTCAGTTTTCGTTTCCTGGTCCTCGGGTTCACCATTCCAGATGCTTTACTAACACTCTCCCCGCTTGGAGAGTCAGTGCCTTTAACCGCCTCTTTGGCACAGCTTGCCATTTCTATGCAAGATGAACAGGAATAGGGAGAACCAATGAGAGACTAGCTGTAGGTGTCTGCACGTGCAAATGTAACGCTCATTGCCCACCAGGAAGAGGAATTAAACAAAGGCTCAGTGTGCCCTGCTGGAAACAGATTAGGGCCTGAAGCAATCCTGCGGTTTTGTGCCCAGCTCACAAGAAAGCGAGTTGAAGAAAGGAGCTCAGGGACACTGTACATCACAAACCTGCAGAGTTATAAATGACAGCTATCCTCCAAAAATATATTGAAGTAAGCCTGCGAAGGGGACTTGAAATCGGGGCTGAATTTCAGGAAAACGATTGCAGGGGGTAGACTGGAATTGCCCTGAAAGCATAGGAAAAGAGGCACAACGTCGACAATGATGCACTTGGCCAAAAAGGGCGTATGCGTTTTTTCCTGAATATATTCAGGAAAAAACGCATACGCCCTTTTTGGCCAACCAAGCAAGCCTGTAAAGGAAATCTGCACTACAATGAAATCTCACTGCCCTCCCGGGCAAAAGGGCCATCTGAAAAAAGTGTAAAATCCAGAAAGGTAGGACAGGATATGGAGAACAGGGAGCCTTGTTATGCTGATTGGCAGGATGTAAATTGCCAGCAGCCACCCTGGAGAAGTGTATGGTGTTTCCTGATACACGTAAGAAACAAAGCAACACAGCCTATGGCACTTCCACTTATGGTCCTATAGCTTACGGAAATTAAAATCAAAAACAGACAGCCACCCCAATATTTGGGACGGCTGTGTTCACAAGAAGCTCGTCTACAGTATAAGGTAAATATCCCAGAAAGCAAAAAATGGATAAAGAAGTTGTGGCACGTACGTGCAATTCAATATCACTCAGCAATGAAATCTGTGTCATCAGGCCCGTAGCGGCATACTGAGTGGATGCAGGTACGGTGCTTCTACGTGAACTACGTCACACAGAGAAAGAAACATCATAAGATATCACTAATACACGGAATATAAACTTGACTACACATGAACTGAATTACAAAACAGAACAGGGTCTCAAAATTAGAAAACCAACTAGTGCTTGCTTATGGGGAAAGGTGCGTTGGGGTGCTGCATAAAATCAGAGACTGAAATTAGCACAGATAACATTCCATAAGCCAAATATGTAATAGACAAGACCTACTCCTTGCTCAACGAAATGGACTCAACACCACATATTCAACGCCTAGTAATATACATGACTTGGAAGAATCTTAAAACCCATGGATATATATGTCTCCGTAAGAGAATCAAGCGTGTGTACAGCGGCGGAAATGCAGCAGTGAAAATCCGATAAATCCCATTATCAAAATAAATTTCGAAAACAAAACACAAAGACAGTGAAATAGAGAGCAATTCTTAAATAATTCACTCAGGGCATGTGATGCAACCGGGATTGACCACATCTACACCCAGAGCTGGTTGAGACATAAGGCTGGACACTTCTGGCTGATAGCACTGGTGAGTTTCGGTGAGCAAATGCAGACCCTTTGAAGTCATACTGCATGGTACCCATTCCATGGGTCCCAACTCTCCAGGTTCAAGGCATTCTTCCTACAGCTAAAACATGCATGGGAAACCCAGAGTATCGTCCACCGTGTGATTGGGAAACGATTTAAAATGCATCTCAGTTTTCGTATCCTGGTCCTCGGGTTCACCATTCCAGATGCTTTACTAACACTCTCCCCGCTTGGAGAGTCAGTGCCTTTAACCTCCTCTTTGGCACAGCTTGCCATTTCTGTGCAAGATGAACAGGAATAGGGAGAACCAATGAGAGACTAGCTGTAGGTGTCTGCACGGGCAAATGTAACGCTCATTGCCCACCAGGAAGAGGAATAAAACAAAGGCTCAGTGTGCCCTGCTGGAAATAGATTAGGGCCTGAAGCAATCCTGCGGTATTGTGCCCAGCTCACAAGAAAGCGAGTTGAAGAAAGGAGCTCATTGGCACTGTACTTCACAAACCTGCAGAGTTATAAATGACAGCTATCCTCCAAAAATATATTGAAGTAAGCCTGCGAAGGGGACTTGAAAGCGGGGCTGAATTTCAGGAAAACGATTGCAGGGGGTAGACTGGAATTGCCCTGAAAGCATAGGAAAAGAGGCAGAACGTCGACAATGATGCACTTGGCCAAAAAGGGCGTATGCGTTTTTTCCTGAATATATTCAGGAAAAAACGCATACGCCCTTTTTGGCCAACCAAGCAAGCCTGTAAAGGAAATCTGCACTACAATGAAATCTCACTCCCCCCCCGGGAAAAGGGCCATCTGAAAAAAGTGTAAAATCCAGAAAGGTAGGACAGGATATGGAGAACAGGGAGCCTTGTTATGCTGATTGTCAGGATGTAAATTGCCAGCCGCCACCCTAGAGAAGTGTATGGTGTTTCCTGAAAAACGTAAGAAACAAAGCAACACAGCCTATGGCACTTCCACTTATGGTCCTATAGCTTACGGAAATTAAAATCAAAAACAGACAGCCACCCCAATATTTGGGACGGCTGTGTTCACAAGAAGCTCGTCTACAGTATCAGGTAAATATCCCAGAAAGCAAAAAATGGATAAAGAAGTTGTGGCACGTACGTGCAATGCAATATCACTCAGCAATGAAATCTGTGTCATCAGACCCGTAGCGGCATAGTAAGTGGATGCAGGTACGGTGATTCTACGTGAACTACGTCACACAGAAATAGAAACATCATAAGATATCACTAATACACGGAATGTAAACTTGACTACACATGAACTGAATTACAAAACAGAACAGGGTCTCAAATTTTGAAAACCAACTAGTGCTTGCTTATGGGGAAAGGTGCGTTGGGGTGCTGCATAAAACCAGAGACTGAAATTAGCACAGATAACATTCCATAAGCCAAATATGTAATAGACAAGACCTACTCCTTGCTCAACGAAATGGACTCAACACCACATATTCAACGCCTAGGAATATACCTGACTAGGAAGAATCTTAAAACCCATGGATATATATGTCTCCGTAAGAGAATCAAGCGTGTGTACAGCGGCGGAAATGCAGCAGTGAAAATCCGATAAATCCCATTATCAAAATAAATTTCGAAAACAAAACACAAAGACAGTGAAATAGAGAGCAATTCTTAAATAATTCACTCAGGGCATGTGATGCAACCGGGATTGACCACATCTACACCCAGAGCTGGTTGACACATAAGGCTGGACTCTTCAGGCTGATAGCATTGGTGAGTTTCGGTGAGCAAATGCAGACCCTTTGAAGTCATACTTCATGGTACGCATTCCATGGGTTCCAACTCTACAGGTTCAAGGGTTTCTTCCTCCAGCTAAAACATGCATGGGAAACCCAGAGTATCGTCCACCATGTGATTGGGAAACGATTTAAGATGCATCTCAGTTTTCGTTTCCTGGTCCTCGGGTTCACCATTCCAGATGCTTTACTAACACTCTCCCCGCTTGGAGAGTCAGTGCCTTTAACCTCCTCTTTGGCACAGCTTGCAATTTCTGTGCAAGATGAACAGGAATAGGGAGAACCAATGAGAGACTAGCTGTAGGTGTCTGCACGGGCAAATGTAATGCTCATTGCCCACCATGAAGAGGAAGTAAACAAAGGCTCAGTGTGCCCTGCTGGAAACAGATTAGGGTCTGAAGCAATCCTGCGGTTTTGTGCCCAGCTCACAAGAAAGCGAGTTGAAGAAAGGAGCTCAGGGGCACTGTACTTCACAAACCTGCAGAGTTATAAATGACAGCTATCCTCCAAAAATATATTGAAGTAAGCCTGCGAAGGGGACTTTAAAGCGGGGCTGAATTTCAGGAAAACGATTGCAGGGGGTAGACTGGAATTGCCCTGAAAGCATAGGAAAAGAGGCACAACGTCAACAATGATGCACTTGGCCAAAAAGGGCGTATGCGTTTTATCCTGAATATATTCAGGAAAAAACGCATACGCCCTTTTTGGCCACCCAAGCAAGCCTGTAAAGGAAATCTGCACTACAATGAAATCTCACTGCCCCCCCGGGCAAAAGGGCCATCTGAAAAAAGTGTAAAATCCAGAAAGGTAGGACAGGATATGGAGAACAGGGAGCCTTGTTATGCTGATTGGCAGGATGTAAATTGCCAGCAGCCACCCTGGAAAAGTGTATGGTGTTTCCTGAAACACGTAAGAAACAAAGCAACACAGCCTATGGCACTTCCACTTATGGTCCTATAGCTTACGGAAATTAAAATCAAAAACAGACAGACACCCCAATATTTGGGACGGCTGTGTTCACAAGAAGCTCGTCTACAGTATCAGGTAAATATCCCAGAAAGCAAAAAATGGATAAAGAAGTTGTGGCACGTACGTGCAATTAAATATCACTCAGCAATGAAATCTGTGTCATCAGGCCCGTAGCGGCATAGTGAGTGGATGCAGGTACGGTGATTCTACGTGAACTACGTCACACAGAGAAAGAAACATCATAAGATATCACTAATACACGGAATGTAAACTTGACTACACATGAACTGAATTACAAAACAGAACAGGGTCTCAAATTTAGAAAACCAACTAGTGCTTGCTTATGGGGAAAGGTGCGTTGGGGTGCTGCATAAAATCAGAGACTGAAATTAGCACAGATAACATTCCATAAGCCAAATATATAATAGACAAGACCTACCCCTTGCTCAACGAAATGGACTCAACACCACATATTCAACGCCTAGGAATATACCTGACTAGGAAGAATCTTAAAACCCATGGATATATATGTCTCCGTAAGAGAATCAAGGATGTGTGCAGCGGCGGAAATGCAGCAGTGAAAATCCGATAAATCCCATTATCAAAATAAATTTCGAAAACAAAACACAAAGACAGTGAAATAGAGAGCAATTCTTAAATAATTCACTCAGGGCATGTGATGCAACCGGGATTGACCACATCTACACCCAGAGCTGGTTGAGACATAATGCTGGACACTTCAGGCTGATAGCACTGGTGAGTTTCGGTGAGCAAATGCAGACCCTTTGAAGTCATACTGCATGGTACCCATTCCATGGGTCCCAACTCTCCAGGTTCAAGGCATTCTTCCTCCAGCTAAAACATGCATGGGAAACCCAGAGTATCGTCCACCGTGTGATTGGGAAACGATTTAAAATGCATCTCAGTTTTCATATCCTGGTCCTCGGGTTCACCTTTCCAGATGCTTTACTAACACTCTCCCCGCTTGGAGAGTCAGTGCCTTTAACCTCCTCTTTGGCACAGCTTGCAATTTCTGTGCAAGATGAACAGGAATAGGGAGAACCAATGAGAGACTAGCTGTAGGTGTCTGCACGGGCAAATGTAACGCTCATTGCCCACCAGGAAGAGGAATTAAACAAAGGCTCAGTGTGCCCTGCTGGAAAAAGATTAGGGCCTGAAGCAATCCTGCGGTTTTGTGCCCAGCTCACAAGAAAGCGAGTTGAAGAAAGGAGCTCAGGGGCACTGTACTTCACAAACCTGCAGAGTTATAAATGACAGCTATCCTCCAAAAATATATTGAAGTAAGCCTGCGAAGGGGACTTGAAAGCGGGGCTGAATTTCAGGAAAACGATTGCAGGGGGTAGACTGGAATTGCCCTGAAAGCATAGGAAAAGAGGCACAACGTCGACAATGATGCACTTGGCCAAAAAGCGCGTATGCGTTTTTTCCTGAATATATTCAGGAAAAAACGCATACGCCCTTTTTGGCCAACCAAGCAAGCCTGTAAAGGAAATCTGCACTACAATGAAATCTCACTGCCCCCCCCGGGCAAAAGGGCCATCTGAAAAAAGTGTAAAATCCAGAAAGGTAGGACAGGATATGGAGAACAGGGAGCCTTGTTATGCTGATTGACAGGATGTAAATTGCCGGCAGCCACCCTGGAGAAGTGTATGGTGTTTCCTGAAACACGTAAGAAACAAAGCAACACAGCCTATGGCACTTCCACTTATGGTCCTATAGCTTACGGAAATTAAAATCAAAAACAGACAGCCACCCCAATATTTGGGACGGCTGTGTTCACAAGAAGCTCGTCTACAGTATCAGGTAAATATCCCAGAAAGCAAAAAATGGATAAAGAAGTTGTTGCACGTACGTACAATGCAATATCACTCAGCAATGAAATCTGTGTCATCAGGCCCGTAGCGGCATAGTGAGTGGATGCAGGTACGGTGATTCTACGTGAACTACGTCACACAGAAAAAGAAACATCATAAGATGTCACTAATACACGGAATGTAAACTTGACTACACATGAACTGAATTACAAAAAAGAACAGGGTCTCAAATTTAGAAAACCAACTAGTGCTTGCTTATGGGGAAAGGTGCCTTGGGGTGCTGCATAAAACCAGAGACTGAAATTAGCACAGATAACATTCCATAAGCCAAATATGTAATAGACAAGACCTACTCCTTGCTCAACGAAATGGACTCAACACCACATATTCAACGCCTAGGAATATACCTGACTAGGAAGAATCTTAAAACCCATGGATATATATGTCTCCGTAAGAGAATCAAGCGTGTGTACAGCGGTGGAAATGCAGCAGTGAAAATCCGATAAATCCCATTATCAAAATAAATTTCGAAAACAAAACACAAAGACAGTGAAATAGAGAGCAATTCTTAAATAATTCACTCAGGGCATGTGATGCAACCGGGATTGACCACATCTACACCCAGAGCTGGTTGAGACATAAGGCTGGACACTTCAGGCTGATAGCACTGGTGAGTTTCGGTGAGCAAATGCAGACCCTTTGAAGTCATACTGCATGGTACCCATTCCATGGGTCCCAACTCTCCAGGTTCAAGGCATTCTTCCTCCAGCTAAAACATGCATGGGAAACCCAGAGTATCGTCCACCGTGTGATTGGTAAACGATTTATAATGCATTTCAGTTTTCGTATCCTGGTCCTCGGGTTCACCATTCCAGATGCTTTACTAAAACTCTCCCCGCTTGGAGAGTCAGTGCCTTTAACCTCCTGTTTGGCACAGCTTGCCATTTCTGTGCAAGATGAACAGGAATAGGGAGAACCAATGAGAGACTAGCTGTAGGTGTCTGCACGGGCAAATGTAATGCTCATTGCCCAACAGGAAAAGGAATTAAACAAAGGCTCAGTGTGCCCTGCTGGAAACAGATTAGGGCCTGAAGCAATCCTGCGGTTTTGTGCCCAGCTCACAAGAAAGCGAGTTGAAGAAAGGAGCTCAGGGGCACTGTACTTCACAAACCTGCAGAGTTATAAATGACAGGTATCCTCGAAAAATATATTGAAGTAAGTCTGCGAAGGGGACTTGAAAGAGGGGCTGAATTTCAAGAAAACGATTGCAGGGGGTAGACTGGAATTGCCCTGAAAGCATAGGAAAAGAGGCACAACGTCGACAATGATGCACTTGGCCAAAAAGGGCGTATGCGTTTTTTCCTGAATATATTCAGGAAAAAACGCATACGCCCTTTTTGGCCAACCAAGCAAGCCTGTAAAGGAAATCTGCACTACAATGAAATCTAACTGCCCCCCCGGGCAAAAGGGCCATCTGAAAAAAGTGCAAAAGCCAGAAAGGTAGGACAGAATATGGAGAACAGGGAGCCTTGTTATGCTGATTTGCAGGATGTAAATTGCCAGCAGCCACCCTGGAGAAGTGTATGGTGTTTCCTGAAACACGTAAGAAACAAAGCAACACAGCCTATGGCACTTCCACTTATGGTCCTATAGCTTACGGAAATTAAAATCAAAAACAGACAGCCACCCCAATATTTGGGACGGCTGTGTTCACATGAAGCTCGTCTGCAGTATCAGGTAAATATCCCAGAAAGCAAAAAATGGATAAAGAAGTTGTGGCACGTACGTACAATGCAATATCACTCAGCAATGAAATCTGTGTCATCAGGCCCGTAGCGGCATAGTGAGTGGATGCAGATATGGTGAATCTACGTGAACTACGTCACACAGAAAAAGAAACATCATAAGATATCACTAATACACGGAATGTAAACTTGACTACACATGAACTGAATTACAAAAAAGAACAGGGTCTCAAATTTAGAAAACCAACTAGTGCTTGCTTATGGGGAAAGGTGCGTTGGGGTGCTGCATAAAACCAGAGACTGAAATTAGCACAGATAACTTTCCATAAGCCAAATATGTAATAGACAAGACCTACTCCTTGCTCAACGAAATGGACTCAACACCACATATTCAACGCCTAGGAATATACCTGACTAGGAAGAATCTTAAAACCCATGGATATATATGTCTCCGTAAGAGAAACAAGCATGTGTACACCGGCGGAAATGCAGCAGTGAAAATCCGATAAATCCCATTATCAAAATAAATTTCGAAAACAAAACACAAAGACAGTGAAATAGAGAGCAATTCTTAAATAATTCACTCAGGGCATGTGATGCAACCGGGATTGACCGCATCTACACCCAGAGCTGGTTGAGACATAAGGCTGGACACTTCAGGCTGAGAGCACTGGTGAGTTTCAGTGAGCAACTGCAGACCCTTTGAAGTCATACTGCATGGTACCCATTCCATGGGTCCCAACTATCCAGGTTCAAAGCATTCTTCCTCCAGCTAAAACATGCATGGGAAACCCAGAGTATCGTCCACCGTGTGATTGGGAAACGATTTAAAATGCATCTGAGTTTTCGTATCCTGGTCCTCGGGTTCACCATTCCAGATGCTTTACTAACACTCTCCCCGCTTGGAGAGTCAGTGCCTTTAACCTCCTGTTTGGCACAGCTTGCCATTTCTGTGCAAGATGAACAGGAATAGGGAGAACCAATGAGAGACTAGCTGTAGGTGTCTGCACGGGCAAATGTAACGCTCATTGCCCACCAGGAAGAGGAATTAAACAAAGGCTCAGTGTGCCCTGCTGGAAAAAGATTAGGGCCTGAAGCAATCCTGCGGTTTTGTGCCCAGCTCACAAGAAAGCGAGTTGAAGAAAGGAGCTCAGGGGCACTGTACTTCACAAACCTGCAGAGTTATAAATGACAGCTATCCTCCAAAAATATATTGAAGTAAGCCTGCGAAGGGGACTTGAAAGCGGGGCTGAATTTCAGGAAAACGATTGCAGGGGGTAGACTGGAATTGCCCTGAAAGCATAGGAAAAGAGGCACAACGTCGACAATGATGCACTTGGCCAAAAAGCGCGTATGCGTTTTTTCCTGAATATATTCAGGAAAAAACGCATACGCCCTTTTTGGCCAACCAAGCAAGCCTGTAAAGGAAATCTGCACTACAATGAAATCTCACTGCCCCCCCCGGGCAAAAGGGCCATCTGAAAAAAGTGTAAAATCCAGAAAGGTAGGACAGGATATGGAGAACAGGGAGCCTTGTTATGCTGATTGACAGGATGTAAATTGCCGGCAGCCACCCTGGAGAAGTGTATGGTGTTTCCTGAAACACGTAAGAAACAAAGCAACACAGCCTATGGCACTTCCACTTATGGTCCTATAGCTTACGGAAATTAAAATCAAAAACAGACAGCCACCCCAATATTTGGGACGGCTGTGTTCACAAGAAGCTCGTCTACAGTATCAGGTAAATATCCCAGAAAGCAAAAAATGGATAAAGAAGTTGTTGCACGTACGTACAATGCAATATCACTCAGCAATGAAATCTGTGTCATCAGGCCCGTAGCGGCATAGTGAGTGGATGCAGGTACGGTGATTCTACGTGAACTACGTCACACAGAAAAAGAAACATCATAAGATGTCACTAATACACGGAATGTAAACTTGACTACACATGAACTGAATTACAAAAAAGAACAGGGTCTCAAATTTAGAAAACCAACTAGTGCTTGCTTATGGGGAAAGGTGCCTTGGGGTGCTGCATAAAACCAGAGACTGAAATTAGCACAGATAACATTCCATAAGCCAAATATGTAATAGACAAGACCTACTCCTTGCTCAACGAAATGGACTCAACACCACATATTCAACGCCTAGGAATATACCTGACTAGGAAGAATCTTAAAACCCATGGATATATATGTCTCCGTAAGAGAATCAAGCGTGTGTACAGCGGTGGAAATGCAGCAGTGAAAATCCGATAAATCCCATTATCAAAATAAATTTCGAAAACAAAACACAAAGACAGTGAAATAGAGAGCAATTCTTAAATAATTCACTCAGGGCATGTGATGCAACCGGGATTGACCACATCTACACCCAGAGCTGGTTGAGACATAAGGCTGGACACTTCAGGCTGATAGCACTGGTGAGTTTCGGTGAGCAAATGCAGACCCTTTGAAGTCATACTGCATGGTACCCATTCCATGGGTCCCAACTCTCCAGGTTCAAGGCATTCTTCCTCCAGCTAAAACATGCATGGGAAACCCAGAGTATCGTCCACCGTGTGATTGGTAAACGATTTATAATGCATTTCAGTTTTCGTATCCTGGTCCTCGGGTTCACCATTCCAGATGCTTTACTAAAACTCTCCCCGCTTGGAGAGTCAGTGCCTTTAACCTCCTGTTTGGCACAGCTTGCCATTTCTGTGCAAGATGAACAGGAATAGGGAGAACCAATGAGAGACTAGCTGTAGGTGTCTGCACGGGCAAATGTAATGCTCATTGCCCAACAGGAAAAGGAATTAAACAAAGGCTCAGTGTGCCCTGCTGGAAACAGATTAGGGCCTGAAGCAATCCTGCGGTTTTGTGCCCAGCTCACAAGAAAGCGAGTTGAAGAAAGGAGCTCAGGGGCACTGTACTTCACAAACCTGCAGAGTTATAAATGACAGGTATCCTCGAAAAATATATTGAAGTAAGTCTGCGAAGGGGACTTGAAAGAGGGGCTGAATTTCAAGAAAACGATTGCAGGGGGTAGACTGGAATTGCCCTGAAAGCATAGGAAAAGAGGCACAACGTCGACAATGATGCACTTGGCCAAAAAGGGCGTATGCGTTTTTTCCTGAATATATTCAGGAAAAAACGCATACGCCCTTTTTGGCCAACCAAGCAAGCCTGTAAAGGAAATCTGCACTACAATGAAATCTAACTGCCCCCCCGGGCAAAAGGGCCATCTGAAAAAAGTGCAAAAGCCAGAAAGGTAGGACAGAATATGGAGAACAGGGAGCCTTGTTATGCTGATTTGCAGGATGTAAATTGCCAGCAGCCACCCTGGAGAAGTGTATGGTGTTTCCTGAAACACGTAAGAAACAAAGCAACACAGCCTATGGCACTTCCACTTATGGTCCTATAGCTTACGGAAATTAAAATCAAAAACAGACAGCCACCCCAATATTTGGGACGGCTGTGTTCACATGAAGCTCGTCTGCAGTATCAGGTAAATATCCCAGAAAGCAAAAAATGGATAAAGAAGTTGTGGCACGTACGTGCAATGCAATATCACTCAGCAATGAAATCTGTGTCATCAGACCCGTAGCGGCATAGTAAGTGGATGCAGGTACGGTGATTCTACGTGAACTACGTCACACAGAAATAGAAACATCATAAGATATCACTAATACACGGAATGTAAACTTGACTACACATGAACTGAATTACAAAACAGAACAGGGTCTCAAATTTTGAAAACCAACTAGTGCTTGCTTATGGGGAAAGGTGCGTTGGGGTGCTGCATAAAACCAGAGACTGAAATTAGCACAGATAACATTCCATAAGCCAAATATGTAATAGACAAGACCTACTCCTTGCTCAACGAAATGGACTCAACACCACATATTCAACGCCTAGGAATATACCTGACTAGGAAGAATCTTAAAACCCATGGATATATATGTCTCCGTAAGAGAATCAAGCGTGTGTACAGCGGCGGAAATGCAGCAGTGAAAATCCGATAAATCCCATTATCAAAATAAATTTCGAAAACAAAACACAAAGACAGTGAAATAGAGAGCAATTCTTAAATAATTCACTCAGGGCATGTGATGCAACCGGGATTGACCACATCTACACCCAGAGCTGGTTGACACATAAGGCTGGACTCTTCAGGCTGATAGCATTGGTGAGTTTCGGTGAGCAAATGCAGACCCTTTGAAGTCATACTTCATGGTACGCATTCCATGGGTTCCAACTCTACAGGTTCAAGGGTTTCTTCCTCCAGCTAAAACATGCATGGGAAACCCAGAGTATCGTCCACCATGTGATTGGGAAACGATTTAAGATGCATCTCAGTTTTCGTTTCCTGGTCCTCGGGTTCACCATTCCAGATGCTTTACTAACACTCTCCCCGCTTGGAGAGTCAGTGCCTTTAACCTCCTCTTTGGCACAGCTTGCAATTTCTGTGCAAGATGAACAGGAATAGGGAGAACCAATGAGAGACTAGCTGTAGGTGTCTGCACGGGCAAATGTAACGCTCATTGCCCACCATGAAGAGGAAGTAAACAAAGGCTCAGTGTGCCCTGCTGGAAACAGATTAGGGTCTGAAGCAATCCTGCGGTTTTGTGCCCAGCTCACAAGAAAGCGAGTTGAAGAAAGGAGCTCAGGGGCACTGTACTTCACAAACCTGCAGAGTTATAAATGACAGCTATCCTCCAAAAATATATTGAAGTAAGCCTGCGAAGGGGACTTTAAAGCGGGGCTGAATTTCAGGAAAACGATTGCAGGGGGTAGACTGGAATTGCCCTGAAAGCATAGGAAAAGAGGCACAACGTCAACAATGATGCACTTGGCCAAAAAGGGCGTATGCGTTTTATCCTGAATATATTCAGGAAAAAACGCATACGCCCTTTTTGGCCACCCAAGCAAGCCTGTAAAGGAAATCTGCACTACAATGAAATCTCACTGCCCCCCCGGGCAAAAGGGCCATCTGAAAAAAGTGTAAAATCCAGAAAGGTAGGACAGGATATGGAGAACAGGGAGCCTTGTTATGCTGATTGGCAGGATGTAAATTGCCAGCAGCCACCCTGGAAAAGTGTATGGTGTTTCCTGAAACACGTAAGAAACAAAGCAACACAGCCTATGGCACTTCCACTTATGGTCCTATAGCTTACGGAAATTAAAATCAAAAACAGACAGACACCCCAATATTTGGGACGGCTGTGTTCACAAGAAGCTCGTCTACAGTATCAGGTAAATATCCCAGAAAGCAAAAAATGGATAAAGAAGTTGTGGCACGTACGTGCAATTAAATATCACTCAGCAATGAAATCTGTGTCATCAGGCCCGTAGCGGCATAGTGAGTGGATGCAGGTACGGTGATTCTACGTGAACTACGTCACACAGAGAAAGAAACATCATAAGATATCACTAATACACGGAATGTAAACTTGACTACACATGAACTGAATTACAAAACAGAACAGGGTCTCAAATTTAGAAAACCAACTAGTGCTTGCTTATGGGGAAAGGTGCGTTGGGGTGCTGCATAAAATCAGAGACTGAAATTAGCACAGATAACATTCCATAAGCCAAATATATAATAGACAAGACCTACCCCTTGCTCAACGAAATGGACTCAACACCACATATTCAACGCCTAGGAATATACCTGACTAGGAAGAATCTTAAAACCCATGGATATATATGTCTCCGTAAGAGAATCAAGGATGTGTGCAGCGGCGGAAATGCAGCAGTGAAAATCCGATAAATCCCATTATCAAAATAAATTTCGAAAACAAAACACAAAGACAGTGAAATAGAGAGCAATTCTTAAATAATTCACTCAGGGCATGTGATGCAACCGGGATTGACCACATCTACACCCAGAGCTGGTTGAGACATAATGCTGGACACTTCAGGCTGATAGCACTGGTGAGTTTCGGTGAGCAAATGCAGACCCTTTGAAGTCATACTGCATGGTACCCATTCCATGGGTCCCAACTCTCCAGGTTCAAGGCATTCTTCCTCCAGCTAAAACATGCATGGGAAACCCAGAGTATCGTCCACCGTGTGATTGGGAAACGATTTAAAATGCATCTCAGTTTTCATATCCTGGTCCTCGGGTTCACCTTTCCAGATGCTTTACTAACACTCTCCCCGCTTGGAGAGTCAGTGCCTTTAACCTCCTCTTTGGCACAGCTTGCAATTTCTGTGCAAGATGAACAGGAATAGGGAGAACCAATGAGAGACTAGCTGTAGGTGTCTGCACGGGCAAATGTAACGCTCATTGCCCACCAGGAAGAGGAATTAAACAAAGGCTCAGTGTGCCCTGCTGGAAAAAGATTAGGGCCTGAAGCAATCCTGCGGTTTTGTGCCCAGCTCACAAGAAAGCGAGTTGAAGAAAGGAGCTCAGGGGCACTGTACTTCACAAACCTGCAGAGTTATAAATGACAGCTATCCTCCAAAAATATATTGAAGTAAGCCTGCGAAGGGGACTTGAAAGCGGGGCTGAATTTCAGGAAAACGATTGCAGGGGGTAGACTGGAATTGCCCTGAAAGCATAGGAAAAGAGGCACAACGTCGACAATGATGCACTTGGCCAAAAAGCGCGTATGCGTTTTTTCCTGAATATATTCAGGAAAAAACGCATACGCCCTTTTTGGCCAACCAAGCAAGCCTGTAAAGGAAATCTGCACTACAATGAAATCTCACTGCCCCCCCCGGGCAAAAGGGCCATCTGAAAAAAGTGTAAAATCCAGAAAGGTAGGACAGGATATGGAGAACAGGGAGCCTTGTTATGCTGATTGACAGGATGTAAATTGCCGGCAGCCACCCTGGAGAAGTGTATGGTGTTTCCTGAAACACGTAAGAAACAAAGCAACACAGCCTATGGCACTTCCACTTATGGTCCTATAGCTTACGGAAATTAAAATCAAAAACAGACAGCCACCCCAATATTTGGGACGGCTGTGTTCACAAGAAGCTCGTCTACAGTATCAGGTAAATATCCCAGAAAGCAAAAAATGGATAAAGAAGTTGTTGCACGTACGTACAATGCAATATCACTCAGCAATGAAATCTGTGTCATCAGGCCCGTAGCGGCATAGTGAGTGGATGCAGGTACGGTGATTCTACGTGAACTACGTCACACAGAAAAAGAAACATCATAAGATGTCACTAATACACGGAATGTAAACTTGACTACACATGAACTGAATTACAAAAAAGAACAGGGTCTCAAATTTAGAAAACCAACTAGTGCTTGCTTATGGGGAAAGGTGCCTTGGGGTGCTGCATAAAACCAGAGACTGAAATTAGCACAGATAACATTCCATAAGCCAAATATGTAATAGACAAGACCTACTCCTTGCTCAACGAAATGGACTCAACACCACATATTCAACGCCTAGGAATATACCTGACTAGGAAGAATCTTAAAACCCATGGATATATATGTCTCCGTAAGAGAATCAAGCGTGTGTACAGCGGTGGAAATGCAGCAGTGAAAATCCGATAAATCCCATTATCAAAATAAATTTCGAAAACAAAACACAAAGACAGTGAAATAGAGAGCAATTCTTAAATAATTCACTCAGGGCATGTGATGCAACCGGGATTGACCACATCTACACCCAGAGCTGGTTGAGACATAAGGCTGGACACTTCAGGCTGATAGCACTGGTGAGTTTCGGTGAGCAAATGCAGACCCTTTGAAGTCATACTGCATGGTACCCATTCCATGGGTCCCAACTCTCCAGGTTCAAGGCATTCTTCCTCCAGCTAAAACATGCATGGGAAACCCAGAGTATCGTCCACCGTGTGATTGGTAAACGATTTATAATGCATTTCAGTTTTCGTATCCTGGTCCTCGGGTTCACCATTCCAGATGCTTTACTAAAACTCTCCCCGCTTGGAGAGTCAGTGCCTTTAACCTCCTGTTTGGCACAGCTTGCCATTTCTGTGCAAGATGAACAGGAATAGGGAGAACCAATGAGAGACTAGCTGTAGGTGTCTGCACGGGCAAATGTAATGCTCATTGCCCAACAGGAAAAGGAATTAAACAAAGGCTCAGTGTGCCCTGCTGGAAACAGATTAGGGCCTGAAGCAATCCTGCGGTTTTGTGCCCAGCTCACAAGAAAGCGAGTTGAAGAAAGGAGCTCAGGGGCACTGTACTTCACAAACCTGCAGAGTTATAAATGACAGGTATCCTCGAAAAATATATTGAAGTAAGTCTGCGAAGGGGACTTGAAAGAGGGGCTGAATTTCAAGAAAACGATTGCAGGGGGTAGACTGGAATTGCCCTGAAAGCATAGGAAAAGAGGCACAACGTCGACAATGATGCACTTGGCCAAAAAGGGCGTATGCGTTTTTTCCTGAATATATTCAGGAAAAAACGCATACGCCCTTTTTGGCCAACCAAGCAAGCCTGTAAAGGAAATCTGCACTACAATGAAATCTAACTGCCCCCCCGGGCAAAAGGGCCATCTGAAAAAAGTGCAAAAGCCAGAAAGGTAGGACAGAATATGGAGAACAGGGAGCCTTGTTATGCTGATTTGCAGGATGTAAATTGCCAGCAGCCACCCTGGAGAAGTGTATGGTGTTTCCTGAAACACGTAAGAAACAAAGCAACACAGCCTATGGCACTTCCACTTATGGTCCTATAGCTTACGGAAATTAAAATCAAAAACAGACAGCCACCCCAATATTTGGGACGGCTGTGTTCACATGAAGCTCGTCTGCAGTATCAGGTAAATATCCCAGAAAGCAAAAAATGGATAAAGAAGTTGTGGCACGTACGTACAATGCAATATCACTCAGCAATGAAATCTGTGTCATCAGGCCCGTAGCGGCATAGTGAGTGGATGCAGATATGGTGAATCTACGTGAACTACGTCACACAGAAAAAGAAACATCATAAGATATCACTAATACACGGAATGTAAACTTGACTACACATGAACTGAATTACAAAAAAGAACAGGGTCTCAAATTTAGAAAACCAACTAGTGCTTGCTTATGGGGAAAGGTGCGTTGGGGTGCTGCATAAAACCAGAGACTGAAATTAGCACAGATAACTTTCCATAAGCCAAATATGTAATAGACAAGACCTACTCCTTGCTCAACGAAATGGACTCAACACCACATATTCAACGCCTAGGAATATACCTGACTAGGAAGAATCTTAAAACCCATGGATATATATGTCTCCGTAAGAGAAACAAGCATGTGTACACCGGCGGAAATGCAGCAGTGAAAATCCGATAAATCCCATTATCAAAATAAATTTCGAAAACAAAACACAAAGACAGTGAAATAGAGAGCAATTCTTAAATAATTCACTCAGGGCATGTGATGCAACCGGGATTGACCGCATCTACACCCAGAGCTGGTTGAGACATAAGGCTGGACACTTCAGGCTGAGAGCACTGGTGAGTTTCAGTGAGCAACTGCAGACCCTTTGAAGTCATACTGCATGGTACCCATTCCATGGGTCCCAACTATCCAGGTTCAAAGCATTCTTCCTCCAGCTAAAACATGCATGGGAAACCCAGAGTATCGTCCACCGTGTGATTGGGAAACGATTTAAAATGCATCTGAGTTTTCGTATCCTGGTCCTCGGGTTCACCATTCCAGATGCTTTACTAACACTCTCCCCGCTTGGAGAGTCAGTGCCTTTAACCTCCTGTTTGGCACAGCTTGCCATTTCTGTGCAAGATGAACAGGAATAGGGAGAACCAATGAGAGACTAGCTGTAGGTGTCTGCACGGGCAAATGTAACGCTCATTGCCCACCAGGAAGAGGAATTAAACAAAGGCTCAGTGTGCCCTGCTGGAAAAAGATTAGGGCCTGAAGCAATCCTGCGGTTTTGTGCCCAGCTCACAAGAAAGCGAGTTGAAGAAAGGAGCTCAGGGGCACTGTACTTCACAAACCTGCAGAGTTATAAATGACAGCTATCCTCCAAAAATATATTGAAGTAAGCCTGCGAAGGGGACTTGAAAGCGGGGCTGAATTTCAGGAAAACGATTGCAGGGGGTAGACTGGAATTGCCCTGAAAGCATAGGAAAAGAGGCACAACGTCGACAATGATGCACTTGGCCAAAAAGCGCGTATGCGTTTTTTCCTGAATATATTCAGGAAAAAACGCATACGCCCTTTTTGGCCAACCAAGCAAGCCTGTAAAGGAAATCTGCACTACAATGAAATCTCACTGCCCCCCCCGGGCAAAAGGGCCATCTGAAAAAAGTGTAAAATCCAGAAAGGTAGGACAGGATATGGAGAACAGGGAGCCTTGTTATGCTGATTGACAGGATGTAAATTGCCGGCAGCCACCCTGGAGAAGTGTATGGTGTTTCCTGAAACACGTAAGAAACAAAGCAACACAGCCTATGGCACTTCCACTTATGGTCCTATAGCTTACGGAAATTAAAATCAAAAACAGACAGCCACCCCAATATTTGGGACGGCTGTGTTCACAAGAAGCTCGTCTACAGTATCAGGTAAATATCCCAGAAAGCAAAAAATGGATAAAGAAGTTGTTGCACGTACGTACAATGCAATATCACTCAGCAATGAAATCTGTGTCATCAGGCCCGTAGCGGCATAGTGAGTGGATGCAGGTACGGTGATTCTACGTGAACTACGTCACACAGAAAAAGAAACATCATAAGATGTCACTAATACACGGAATGTAAACTTGACTACACATGAACTGAATTACAAAAAAGAACAGGGTCTCAAATTTAGAAAACCAACTAGTGCTTGCTTATGGGGAAAGGTGCCTTGGGGTGCTGCATAAAACCAGAGACTGAAATTAGCACAGATAACATTCCATAAGCCAAATATGTAATAGACAAGACCTACTCCTTGCTCAACGAAATGGACTCAACACCACATATTCAACGCCTAGGAATATACCTGACTAGGAAGAATCTTAAAACCCATGGATATATATGTCTCCGTAAGAGAATCAAGCGTGTGTACAGCGGTGGAAATGCAGCAGTGAAAATCCGATAAATCCCATTATCAAAATAAATTTCGAAAACAAAACACAAAGACAGTGAAATAGAGAGCAATTCTTAAATAATTCACTCAGGGCATGTGATGCAACCGGGATTGACCACATCTACACCCAGAGCTGGTTGAGACATAAGGCTGGACACTTCAGGCTGATAGCACTGGTGAGTTTCGGTGAGCAAATGCAGACCCTTTGAAGTCATACTGCATGGTACCCATTCCATGGGTCCCAACTCT
Source organism: Phocoena phocoena (assembly GCF_963924675.1). NCBI lineage: Eukaryota > Metazoa > Chordata > Mammalia > Artiodactyla > Phocoenidae > Phocoena > Phocoena phocoena. Next base: position 4,767 of record NW_027077692.1, on the reverse strand, counting down.
CCAGGTTCAAGGCATTCTTCCTCCAGCTAAAACATGCATGGGAAACCCAGAGTATCGTCCACCGTGTGATTGGTAAACGATTTATAATGCATTTCAGTTTTCGTATCCTGGTCCTCGGGTTCACCATTCCAGATGCTTTACTAAAACTCTCCCCGCTTGGAGAGTCAGTGCCTTTAACCTCCTGTTTGGCACAGCTTGCCATTTCTGTGCAAGATGAACAGGAATAGGGAGAACCAATGAGAGACTAGCTGTAGGTGTCTGCACGGGCAAATGTAATGCTCATTGCCCAACAGGAAAAGGAATTAAACAAAGGCTCAGTGTGCCCTGCTGGAAACAGATTAGGGCCTGAAGCAATCCTGCGGTTTTGTGCCCAGCTCACAAGAAAGCGAGTTGAAGAAAGGAGCTCAGGGGCACTGTACTTCACAAACCTGCAGAGTTATAAATGACAGGTATCCTCGAAAAATATATTGAAGTAAGTCTGCGAAGGGGACTTGAAAGAGGGGCTGAATTTCAAGAAAACGATTGCAGGGGGTAGACTGGAATTGCCCTGAAAGCATAGGAAAAGAGGCACAACGTCGACAATGATGCACTTGGCCAAAAAGGGCGTATGCGTTTTTTCCTGAATATATTCAGGAAAAAACGCATACGCCCTTTTTGGCCAACCAAGCAAGCCTGTAAAGGAAATCTGCACTACAATGAAATCTAACTGCCCCCCCGGGCAAAAGGGCCATCTGAAAAAAGTGCAAAAGCCAGAAAGGTAGGACAGAATATGGAGAACAGGGAGCCTTGTTATGCTGATTTGCAGGATGTAAATTGCCAGCAGCCACCCTGGAGAAGTGTATGGTGTTTCCTGAAACACGTAAGAAACAAAGCAACACAGCCTATGGCACTTCCACTTATGGTCCTATAGCTTACGGAAATTAAAATCAAAAACAGACAGCCACCCCAATATTTGGGACGGCTGTGTTCACATGAAGCTCGTCTGCAGTATCAGGTAAATATCCCAGAAAGCAAAAAATGGATAAAGAAGTTGTGGCACGTACGTACAATGCAATATCACTCAGCAATGAAATCTGTGTCATCAGGCCCGTAGCGGCATAGTGAGTGGATGCAGATATGGTGAATCTACGTGAACTACGTCACACAGAAAAAGAAACATCATAAGATATCACTAATACACGGAATGTAAACTTGACTACACATGAACTGAATTACAAAAAAGAACAGGGTCTCAAATTTAGAAAACCAACTAGTGCTTGCTTATGGGGAAAGGTGCGTTGGGGTGCTGCATAAAACCAGAGACTGAAATTAGCACAGATAACTTTCCATAAGCCAAATATGTAATAGACAAGACCTACTCCTTGCTCAACGAAATGGACTCAACACCACATATTCAACGCCTAGGAATATACCTGACTAGGAAGAATCTTAAAACCCATGGATATATATGTCTCCGTAAGAGAAACAAGCATGTGTACACCGGCGGAAATGCAGCAGTGAAAATCCGATAAATCCCATTATCAAAATAAATTTCGAAAACAAAACACAAAGACAGTGAAATAGAGAGCAATTCTTAAATAATTCACTCAGGGCATGTGATGCAACCGGGATTGACCGCATCTACACCCAGAGCTGGTTGAGACATAAGGCTGGACACTTCAGGCTGAGAGCACTGGTGAGTTTCAGTGAGCAACTGCAGACCCTTTGAAGTCATACTGCATGGTACCCATTCCATGGGTCCCAACTATCCAGGTTCAAAGCATTCTTCCTCCAGCTAAAACATGCATGGGAAACCCAGAGTATCGTCCACCGTGTGATTGGGAAACGATTTAAAATGCATCTGAGTTTTCGTATCCTGGTCCTCGGGTTCACCATTCCAGATGCTTTACTAACACTCTCCCCGCTTGGAGAGTCAGTGCCTTTAACCTCCTGTTTGGCACAGCTTGCCATTTCTGTGCAAGATGAACAGGAATAGGGAGAACCAATGAGAGACTAGCTGTAGGTGTCTGCACGGGCAAATGTAACGCTCATTGCCCACCAGGAAGAGGAATTAAACAAAGGCTCAGTTTGCCCTGCTGGAAACAGATTAGGGCCTGAAGCAATCCTGCAGTTTTGTGCCCAGCTCACAAGAAAGCGAGTTGAAGAAAGGAGCTCAGGGGCACTGTACTTCACAAACCTGCAGAGTTATAAATGACAGCTATCCTCCAAAAATATATTGAAGTAAGCCTGCGAAGGGGACTTGAAAGCGGGGCAGAATATCAGGAAAACGATTGCAGGGGGTAGACTGGAAATGCCCTGTAAGCATAGGAAAAGAGGCACAACGTCGACAATGATGCACTTGGCCAAAAAGGGCGTATGCGTTTTTCCCTAAATATATTCAGGAAAAAACTCATACGCACTTTTTGGCCAACCAAGCAAGCCTGTAAAGGAAATCTGCACTACAATGAAGTCTCACTGCCCCCCGGGCAAAAGGGCCATCTGAAAAAAGTGTAAAATCCAGAAGGGTACGACAGGATATGGAGAACAGGGAGCCTTGTTATGCTGATTGGCAGGATGTAAATTGCCAGCAGCCACCCTGGAGAAGTGTATGGTGTTTCCTGAAACACGTAAGAAACAAAGCAACACAGCCTATGGCACTTCCACTTATGGTCCTATAGCTTACGGAAATTAAAATCAAAAACAGACAGCCACCCCAATATTTGGGACGGCTGTGTTCACAAGAAGCTCGTCTACAGTATCAGGTAAATATCCCAGAAAGCAAAAAATGGATAAAGAAGTTGTGGCACGTACGTACAATGCAATATCACTCAGCAATGAAATCTGTGTCATCAGGCCCGTAGCGGCATAGTGAGTGGATGCAGGTACGGTGATTCTACGTGAACTACGTCACACAAAAAAAGAAACATCATAAGATATCACTAATACACGGAATGTAAACTTGACTACACATGAACTGAATTACAAAACAGAACTGGGTGTCAAATTTAGAAAACCAACTAGTGCTTGCTTATGGGGAAAGGTGGCTTGGGGTGCTGCATAAAACCAGAGGCTGAAATTAGCACAGGTAACTTTCCATAAGCCAAATATGTAATAGAAAAGACCTACTCCTTGCTCAACGAAATGGACCCAACACCACATATTCAACGCCTAGGAATATACCTGACTAGGAAGAATCTTAAAACCCATGGATATATATGTCTCCGTAACAGAATCAAGCGTGTGTACAGCGGCCGAAACGCAGCAGTGAAAATCCGGTAAATCCCATTATCAAAATAAATTTCGAAAACAAAACACAAAGACAGTGAAATAGAGAGCAATTCTTAAATAATTCACTCAGGGCATGTGATGCAACCGGGATTGACCACATCTACACCCAGAGCTGGTTGAGACATAAGGCTGGACACTTCAGGCTGATAGCACTGGTGAGTTTCGGTGAGCAAATGCAGACCCTTTGAAGTCATACTGCATGGTACCCATTCCATGGGTCCCAACTCTCCAGGTTCAAGGGATTCTTTCTCCAGCTAAAACATGCATGGGAAACCCAGAGTATCGTCCACCGTGTGATTGGGAAACGATTTAAAATGCATCTCAGTTTTCGTATCCTGGTCCTCGGGTTCACCATTCCAGATGCTTTACTAACACTTTCCCCACTTGGAGAGTCAGTGCCTTTAACCTCCTGTTTGGCACAGCTTGCCATTTCTCTGCAAGATGAACAGGAATAGGAAGAACCAATGAGAGACTAGCTGTAGGTGTCTGCACGGGCAAATGTAACGCTCATTGCCCACCAGGAAGAGGAATTAAACAAAGGCTCAGTGTGCCCTGCTGGAAACAGATTAGGGCCTGAAGCAATCCTGCGGTTTTGTGCCCAGCTCACAAGAAAGCGAGTTGAAGAAAGGAGCTCAGGGGCACTGTACTTCACAAACCTGCAGAGTTATAAATGACAGCTATCCTCCAAAAATATATTGAAGTAAGCCTGCGAAGGGGACTTGAAAGCGGGGCAGAATTTCAGGAAACGATTGCAGGGGGTAGACTGGAATTGCCCTGAAAGCATAGGAAAAGAGGCACAACGTCGACAATGATGCACTTGGCCAAAAGGGCGTATGCGTTTTTTCCTGAATATATTCAGGAAAAAACGCATACGCCCTTTTTGGCCAACCAAGCAAGCCTGTAAAGGAAATCTGCACTACAATGAAATCTCACTGCCCCCCCGGGCAAAAGGGCCATCTGAAAAAAATGTAAAATCCAGAAAGGTAGGACAGAATATGGAGGACAGGGAGCCTTGTTATGCTGATTGGCAGGATGTAAATTGCCAGCAGCCACCCTGGAGAAGTGTATGGTGTTTCCTGAAACACGTAAGAAACAAAGCAACACAGCCTATGGCACTTCCACTTATGGTCCTATAGCTTACGGAAATTAAAATCAAAAACAGACAGCCACCCCAATATTTCGGACGGCTGTGTTCAAAAGAAGCTCGTCTACAGTATCAGGTAAATATCCCAGAAAGCAAAAAATGGATAAAGAAGTTGTGGCACGTACGTGCAATGCCATATCACCCAGCAATGAAGTCTGTGTCATCAGGCCCGTAGCGGCATAGTGAGTGGATGCAGGTACGGTGATTCTACGTGAACTACGTCACACAGATAAAGAAACATCATAAGATATCACTAATACACGGAATGTAAACTTGACTACACATGAACTGAATTACAAAACAGAACAGGGTCTCAAATTTAGAAAACCAACTAGTGCTTGCTTATGGGGAAAGGT